>NC_092079.1:6230029-6437174 GCF_039877785.1 Chaetodon trifascialis | reverse complement strand
TCTGTCTTTAACAATAGTAGTCTTTAACATTAGTAGTCTTTAACAATAGTAGTCTTTAACATTACTGTCTTTAACAATAGTAGTCTTTAACAATAGTAGTCTTTAACATTACTGTCTTTAACAATAGTAGTCTTTAACATTAGTAGTCTTTAACATTACTGTCTTTAACAATAGTAGTCTTTAACATTACTGTCTTTAACAATAGTAGTCTTTAACATTACTGTCTTTAACAATAGTAGTCTTTAACATTAGTAGTCTTTAACATTACTGTCTTTAACATTAGTAGTCTTTAACATTACTGTCTTTAACAATAGTAGTCTTTAACATTACTGTCTTTAACATTAGTAGTCTTTAACATTACTGTCTTTAACAATAGTAGTCTTTAACATTAGTAGTCTTTAACAATAGTAGTCTTTAACATTAGTAGTCTTTAACAATAGTAGTCTTTAACATTAGTAGTCTTTAACATTACTGTCTTTAACAATAGTAGTCTTTAACAATAGTAGTCTTTAACATTAGTAGTCTTTAACATTACTGTCTTTAACAATAGTAGTCTTTAACATTACTGTCTTTAACAATAGTAGTCTTTAACATTACTGTCTTTAACAATAGTAGTCTTTAACATTAGTAGTCTTTAACAATAGTAGTCTTTAACATTAGTAGTCTTTAACATTACTGTCTTTAACAATAGTAGTCTTTAACATTAGTAGTCTTTAACATTAGTAGTCTTTAACATTACTGTCTTTAACAATAGTAGTCTTTAACATTACTGTCTTTAACAATAGTAGTCTTTAACATTACTGTCTTTAACAATAGTAGTCTTTAACATTAGTAGTCTTTAACATTACTGTCTTTAACAATAGTAGTCTTTAACATTACTGTCTTTAACAATAGTAGTCTTTAACATTAGTAGTCTTTAACATTACTGTCTTTAACATTAGTAGTCTTTAACATTACTGTCTTTAACATTACTGTCTTTAACAATAGTAGTCTTTAACATTACTGTCTTTAACAATAGTAGTCTTTAACATTACTGTCTTTAACAATAGTAGTCTTTAACATTAGTAGTCTTTAACATTACTGTCTTTAACAATAGTAGTCTTTAACATTACTGTCTTTAACAATAGTAGTCTTTAACATTAGTAGTCTTTAACATTACTGTCTTTAACAATAGTAGTCTTTAACATTACTGTCTTTAACAATAGTAGTCTTTAACATTAGTAGTCTTTAACAATAGTAGTCTTTAACATTAGTAGTCTTTAACAATAGTAGTCTTTAACATTAGTAGTCTTTAACATTACTGTCTTTAACAATAGTAGTCTTTAACATTACTGTCTTTAACAATAGTAGTCTTTAACATTAGTAGTCTTTAACAATAGTAGTCTTTAACATTAGTAGTCTTTAACATTACTGTCTTTAACAATAGTAGTCTTTAACATTACTGTCTTTAACAATAGTAGTCTTTAACATTACTGTCTTTAACAATAGTAGTCTTTAACAATAGTAGTCTTTAACATTACTGTCTTTAACAATAGTAGTCTTTAACATTAGTAGTCTTTAACAATAGTAGTCTTTAACATTAGTAGTCTTTAACATTACTGTCTTTAACAATAGTAGTCTTTAACATTACTGTCTTTAACAATAGTAGTCTTTAACAATAGTAGTCTTTAACATTAGTAGTCTTTAACAATAGTAGTCTTTAACATTACTGTCTTTAACAATAGTAGTCTTTAACATTACTGTCTTTAACAATAGTAGTCTTTAACATTAGTAGTCTTTAACAATAGTAGTCTTTAACATTAGTAGTCTTTAACATTACTGTCTTTAACAATAGTAGTCTTTAACATTACTGTCTTTAACAATAGTAGTCTTTAACAATAGTAGTCTTTAACATTACTGTCTTTAACAATAGTAGTCTTTAACATTACTGTCTTTAACAATAGTAGTCTTTAACAATAGTAGTCTTTAACATTACTGTCTTTAACAATAGTAGTCTTTAACAATAGTAGTCTTTAACATTACTGTCTTTAACAATAGTAGTCTTTAACATTAGTAGTCTTTAACATTACTGTCTTTAACATTAGTAGTCTTTAACAATAGTAGTCTTTAACATTACTGTCTTTAACAATAGTAGTCTTTAACAATAGTAGTCTTTAACATTACTGTCTTTAACAATAGTAGTCTTTAACATTAGTAGTCTTTAACATTAGTAGTCTTTAACAATAGTAGTCTTTAACATTACTGTCTTTAACAATAGTAGTCTTTAACAATAGTAGTCTTTAACATTACTGTCTTTAACAATAGTAGTCTTTAACAATAGTAGTCTTTAACATTACTGTCTTTAACAATAGTAGTCTTTAACAATAGTAGTCTTTAACATTACTGTCTTTAACAATAGTAGTCTTTAACAATAGTAGTCTTTAACAATAGTAGTCTTTAACATTACTGTCTTTAACAATAGTAGTCTTTAACATTAGTAGTCTTTAACATTAGTAGTCTTTAACAATAGTAGTCTTTAACATTACTGTCTTTAACAATAGTAGTCTTTAACAATAGTAGTCTTTAACATTACTGTCTTTAACAATAGTAGTCTTTAACAATAGTAGTCTTTAACATTACTGTCTTTAACAATAGTAGTCTTTAACATTACTGTCTTTAACAATAGTAGTCTTTAACATTACTGTCTTTAACAATAGTAGTCTTTAACATTAGTAGTCTTTAACAATAGTAGTCTTTAACAATAGTAGTCTTTAACAATAGTAGTCTTTAACATTACTGTCTTTAACAATAGTAGTCTTTAACATTACTGTCTTTAACAATAGTAGTCTTTAACAATAGTAGTCTTTAACATTACTGTCTTTAACAATAGTAGTCTTTAACATTACTGTCTTTAACAATAGTAGTCTTTAACATTAGTAGTCTTTAACAATAGTAGTCTTTAACATTAGTAGTCTTTAACAATAGTAGTCTTTAACATTAGTAGTCTTTAACATTACTGTCTCTAACAATAGTAGTCTTTAACATTAGTAGTCTTTAACAATAGTAGTCTTTAACATTAGTAGTCTTTAACAATAGTAGTCTTTAACATTAGTAGTCTTTAACATTACTGTCTCTAACAATAGTAGTCTTTAACATTAGTAGTCTTTAACAATAGTAGTCTTTAACATTAGTAGTCTTTAACAATAGTAGTCTTTAACATTAGTAGTCTTTAACAATAGTAGTCTTTAACATTAGTAGTCTTTAACATTACTGTCTTTAACAATAGTAGTCTTTAACATTACTGTCTTTAACAATAGTAGTCTTTAACATTAGTAGTCTTTAACATTACTGTCTTTAACATTAGTAGTCTTTAACAATAGTAGTCTTTAACATTACTGTCTTTAACAATAGTAGTCTTTAACATTAGTAGTCTTTAACAATAGTAGTCTTTAACATTACTGTCTTTAACAATAGTAGTCTTTAACATTAGTAGTCTTTAACAATAGTAGTCTTTAACATTAGTAGTCTTTAACATTACTGTCTTTAACAATAGTAGTCTTTAACATTAGTAGTCTTTAACAATAGTAGTCTTTAACATTACTGTCTTTAACAATAGTAGTCTTTAACATTACTGTCTTTAACAATAGTAGTCTTTAACATTACTGTCTTTAACAATAGTAGTCTTTAACATTAGTAGTCTTTAACATTACTGTCTTTAACAATAGTAGTCTTTAACATTACTGTCTTTAACAATAGTAGTCTTTAACATTAGTAGTCTTTAACATTACTGTCTTTAACAATAGTAGTCTTTAACATTACTGTCTTTAACAATAGTAGTCTTTAACATTAGTAGTCTTTAACAATAGTAGTCTTTAACATTAGTAGTCTTTAACATTACTGTCTTTAACAATAGTAGTCTTTAACATTAGTAGTCTTTAACAATAGTAGTCTTTAACATTACTGTCTTTAACAATAGTAGTCTTTAACATTACTGTCTTTAACAATAGTAGTCTTTAACATTACTGTCTTTAACATTAGTAGTCTTTAACATTACTGTCTTTAACAATAGTAGTCTTTAACATTACTGTCTTTAACAATAGTAGTCTTTAACATTACTGTCTTTAACAATAGTAGTCTTTAACATTAGTAGTCTTTAACAATAGTAGTCTTTAACATTAGTAGTCTTTAACATTACTGTCTTTAACAATAGTAGTCTTTAACATTAGTAGTCTTTAACAATAGTAGTCTTTAACATTACTGTCTTTAACAATAGTAGTCTTTAACATTACTGTCTTTAACAATAGTAGTCTTTAACATTACTGTCTTTAACATTAGTAGTCTTTAACATTACTGTCTTTAACAATAGTAGTCTTTAACATTACTGTCTTTAACAATAGTAGTCTTTAACATTACTGTCTTTAACAATAGTAGTCTTTAACATTAGTAGTCTTTAACAATAGTAGTCTTTAACATTAGTAGTCTTTAACATTACTGTCTTTAACAATAGTAGTCTTTAACATTAGTAGTCTTTAACAATAGTAGTCTTTAACATTACTGTCTTTAACAATAGTAGTCTTTAACATTAGTAGTCTTTAACATTACTGTCTTTAACAATAGTAGTCTTTAACATTAGTAGTCTTTAACAATAGTAGTCTTTAACATTACTGTCTTTAACAATAGTAGTCTTTAACATTACTGTCTTTAACAATAGTAGTCTTTAACATTAGTAGTCTTTAACATTACTGTCTTTAACAATAGTAGTCTTTAACATTACTGTCTTTAACAATAGTAGTCTTTAACATTAGTAGTCTTTAACATTACTGTCTTTAACATTAGTAGTCTTTAACATTACTGTCTTTAACATTACTGTCTTTAACAATAGTAGTCTTTAACATTACTGTCTTTAACAATAGTAGTCTTTAACATTAGTAGTCTTTAACATTACTGTCTTTAACAATAGTAGTCTTTAACATTAGTAGTCTTTAACATTACTGTCTTTAACAATAGTAGTCTTTAACATTAGTAGTCTTTAACAATAGTAGTCTTTAACATTAGTAGTCTTTAACAATAGTAGTCTTTAACATTAGTAGTCTTTAACATTACTGTCTTTAACAATAGTAGTCTTTAACATTAGTAGTCTTTAACAATAGTAGTCTTTAACATTAGTAGTCTTTAACAATAGTAGTCTTTAACATTACTGTCTTTAACAATAGTAGTCTTTAACATTACTGTCTTTAACAATAGTAGTCTTTAACATTACTGTCTTTAACAATAGTAGTCTTTAACATTAGTAGTCTTTAACAATAGTAGTCTTTAACATTAGTAGTCTTTAACATTACTGTCTTTAACAATAGTAGTCTTTAACATTACTGTCTTTAACAATAGTAGTCTTTAACAATAGTAGTCTTTAACATTAGTAGTCTTTAACAATAGTAGTCTTTAACATTACTGTCTTTAACAATAGTAGTCTTTAACAATAGTAGTCTTTAACATTACTGTCTTTAACAATAGTAGTCTTTAACAATAGTAGTCTTTAACATTACTGTCTTTAACAATAGTAGTCTTTAACAATAGTAGTCTTTAACATTACTGTCTTTAACAATAGTAGTCTTTAACAATAGTAGTCTTTAACATTAGTAGTCTTTAACAATAGTAGTCTTTAACATTACTGTCTTTAACAATAGTAGTCTTTAACATTAGTAGTCTTTAACAATAGTAGTCTTTAACATTACTGTCTTTAACAATAGTAGTCTTTAACAATAGTAGTCTTTAACATTACTGTCTTTAACAATAGTAGTCTTTAACAATAGTAGTCTTTAACAATAGTAGTCTTTAACATTACTGTCTTTAACAATAGTAGTCTTTAACATTACTGTCTTTAACAATAGTAGTCTTTAACATTAGTAGTCTTTAACAATAGTAGTCTTTAACATTACTGTCTTTAACAATAGTAGTCTTTAACATTAGTAGTCTTTAACAATAGTAGTCTTTAACATTACTGTCTTTAACAATAGTAGTCTTTAACATTAGTAGTCTTTAACAATAGTAGTCTTTAACATTAGTAGTCTTTAACATTAGTAGTCTTTAACAATAGTAGTCTTTAACATTACTGTCTTTAACAATAGTAGTCTTTAACAATAGTAGTCTTTAACATTACTGTCTTTAACAATAGTAGTCTTTAACATTACTGTCTTTAACAATAGTAGTCTTTAACAATAGTAGTCTTTAACATTAGTAGTCTTTAACATTACTGTCTTTAACAATAGTAGTCTTTAACATTAGTAGTCTTTAACAATAGTAGTCTTTAACATTACTGTCTTTAACAATAGTAGTCTTTAACATTAGTAGTCTTTAACAATAGTAGTCTTTAACATTACTGTCTTTAACAATAGTAGTCTTTAACAATAGTAGTCTTTAACATTACTGTCTTTAACAATAGTAGTCTTTAACAATAGTAGTCTTTAACATTACTGTCTTTAACAATAGTAGTCTTTAACAATAGTAGTCTTTAACATTACTGTCTTTAACATTAGTAGTCTTTAACAATAGTAGTCTTTAACATTAGTAGTCTTTAACAATAGTAGTCTTTAACAATAGTAGTCTTTAACATTAGTAGTCTTTAACATTAGTAGTCTTTAACAATAGTAGTCTTTAACATTACTGTCTTTAACAATAGTAGTCTTTAACATTAGTAGTCTTTAACAATAGTAGTCTTTAACATTACTGTCTTTAACAATAGTAGTCTTTAACATTACTGTCTTTAACAATAGTAGTCTTTAACATTACTGTCTTTAACAATAGTAGTCTTTAACATTAGTAGTCTTTAACAATAGTAGTCTTTAACATTACTGTCTTTAACAATAGTAGTCTTTAATGTTAAAGACAGTAATGTTAAAGACAGTAATGTTAAAGACTACTAATGTTAAAGACAGTAATGTTAAAGACTACTATTGTTAAAGACAGTAATGTTAAAGACTACTAATGTTAAAGACTACTAATGTTAAAGACAGTAATGTTAAAGACAGTAATGTTAAAGACTACTAATGTTAAAGACAGTAATGTTAAAGACTACTATTGTTAAAGACAGTAATGTTAAAGACTACTAATGTTAAAGACAGTAATGTTAAAGACTACTAATGTTAAAGACAGTAATGTTAAAGACTACTATTGTTAAAGACAGTAATGTTAAAGACTACTAATGTTAAAAGTACTTTGCATACTATTATTGCAACTACTACTGTTTCTAATACAAGTGCTACTACCACCAGAACACAATCAACATCCATCAGTGCAGAGTTTCTGCTGCAGGCTCTGGTAGCTCAGTGGGTAAGTCCGGTGCTTATGAAGCACTTGCCTCAGTGAGGCAAAACCTGGATCGATACCCGCTGCTCCCAGATGCCTGACATGGAGGTCGGAGGCGCGGAGGGTGGAATGGGGGCGTTTGCCCCCTGGGGACTTGGAGATGTGAAAGTAAGGGGTTATGCTGAATTAGACAAAAAATAAATAGCATTTATTTAAGCTGTATGTACCACTCTGTTTGCATTTTCTTACTTGTGGCCAACCAGTTTGTATGGAGTTCACCCGAGCAACTGGTCCAAATTGACGAGTACCGCTTGCGTTGTCACCGTTAGGTTTCCGCGGCCAGAGACAGCTTGTTGACACCGTGAGGTTACCCCTGTCTCTGTGACTCATCAAGACACCACACTTTCAGAAAATATTCTACTCATTACCTGTGCAACACTTCCACATCTCCCCAGGAGGCAAACGCCCCCTTTCCACCCTCCACCAAATTCTGCTGCAACTTTTCTACAAATAAACACAGAGGAAACAAACATTTTAAAATATATTTGTAATATACTACTTCTACATCTCAACAGGGGGCAGACGCCCCCTTTCCACCCTCCACAAAAGATTCCAGGTAATTCCATTTCCATGCTAGTTATGTTGAACACCTGGCAGAGACCACAAATTTTTCACCTCATCTTTGACTTGTTCCTTGTGATGTGCACTCACCTTTCTCTGGGCTGTTGTACTGAAAACAGGAGTGAGAGACACAAGGAGACAAATTGATAAATTGTCTTTTTGCCCCCAGTGTTCAAACAGTTTTTCTAACCCAAATTTTCCAACCCCATTCCTTCCACATGAAACACACAGCCACTAATAATACTGAGAACTGTACCTGTACCTTCAGCACAGAGAAGACATTCTCTCACACCCTAAAGAAAAGACTTCACATGCAACACACTCACTTTACACTTAGCATTAACACTGAAAAATGGTTCATGAATAAAATAAGAAAAATACATACCAGACACCATGTAAACACCGGTCCATCTGCAACCATCTACACAGGTGTGTGAAAGTAAATAGTGTATATGTACATTGATAAATTGTCTTTTTATCCCACTGATAAAAGATTGTTTAAAAAAAAAAACTAACGTTTTGTTTCTTTTCTCACACTGCACTACATTTACATTTTACATTGTGTGGCACATACATCAATACATCTGGACTGATTAGGAAAAAAATAGGAAATGGCCAACAGTCCTACTGACATGACATGTATTGTATTGCACTTGGGAAATACAAGGTCTAAAACTATGTTTAAAACTAAACATTCACTGTACCTGGAAACAGACAGTACACAACATGGCCAAAACAAGTCAAAAATGGCTGTTTTTCTATTATTCTATTTTGATCATATTGTCACAATTTACATTATAATGTCAGTGTGTCTGTGTCTATAGTCACAGTGCAGCTGAAGGCTGTGTTGGAGGAACTGCCTGCTAAGCTGGACAATGGATAATGCTGAATAAAGCGCTCGTGATGTTCATCATCAGGAAGCTATTTTACTGTCAAGAACTCAGACATGAGAGCACTGCAAATGCAATATTCATGGACTCCACAAGATGGCAGCAGCCTTAACGATTAATAACCGTTAACCGATAAGATTTAAATGCCCTTACATGCTGCCATTCCGTCATTCCGACATACTGCCATTCCAACATACCACCATTTAGACATATCACCATCCCGAAATACCGCTATTCCGACACACAAACGTCCCACCATTCCGACAAGGCTTTCCGTGTAAGGAAAAGTTGGAATCAGAGAGTCACTGACTCGGCGCTGTTCGGTCCGAACTGCAGATTTACAATGACGGAAAATAGTTAGATTACTCATCTAAAATGTAAAAAAAAAAAAAAAAAAAAAAGCTACAAGATTTAGATAATTAACAGTACTGTAGGCTTCTATCGTCTCCTATTGCTTTTTAAATTATGTCGAGAGCGAGCGCGCTGGTGATTTCTTTAATTGATTTTAATTGATTGACTTACGTAGCTAAAAAACAAAATTGACCGTTAGTATTAATCGGTTAACGTTCCTGTTATCGGTTAACGGTTTAACAGTTAACCATGTGCATCCCTACTCCCCACATGGCTTACCATTTCACTGCCGATCCCAATCCCCTCTCTGCCCTCTTTGGAATTCCAAATACCAGAGTCCTGACGGCCGAGGCACGACACGCCATGGCTTTTTGCACTCTACTGGCCAGGCACCTAATTTTACTGAACTGGAAGCATAACCTGCCCCCGTGCTACGACCGTTGGGTCAAGGAAGTTCTGTACAACTTGAAGTTGGAGAGGCGAAGGTTTTCTCTGAAGACATTTAACAATATTTGGAACCCCTTGCTGTCCACTGTAGAATCACGAGATATTACACCTGAAGAGACTGATATCCCAGATCTACTGATCCCAGATACTTCTGTTCAAACTGTTTAAGTTTTCTACTACAAAAAAATAAATAAATAGAAAAAAGAAAACATTTGATTCACCAGAAGGTGAATCCACTTCCTGCACTAAACCTGCAGAAAAACAGTTCTCAGCTTTCTCTCTGTTTACATTTTTACACTATTATTTACATTTATTAGTTGAGTGTTTTCCATGGTTGTGTTGACATTTCCTTTCCTTTCTTCATTATATAACCAATATAAAATAATATATAATATAAAACACTTATTGACACTTAACACTTACCATGACATAGTTTTCAGCCATATCGCCCAACCGAGCAGAGCTCCGTTTCAACAACAACAGCAACAATACGTCCAGTATTTAGCTTGCAGTGATGAGCTAACACAACAGCTCGTCCAAAAACGGCCAGACACTTCAGCGATCAAGTTTGAACGGAAAACTTATGCGGACAATTTCATTTCAATTCTACAAAGAAACCAACAAGAAAGACAACATATCCGGATACATCTGAAGTTCACCCTCAATAAGCCAACCAGCAAACTCAACTATCCACATGGAGGAACGTTTGCACGCTGACACTCCAACGTGCGCGAGTCCAGTTAGCGTTTGAAGATGGCCCGGTCGCCATCTTCTTTCAAAAGATTTCAACGGAAAATTTGAAAAATTTGACACTCAAACCAAAATCAATTTATTTTCAAGTCACTAGACAATTGTGGACACATTCTTCACCTTCCCCGACACATTCTGTACATTCTTATCCACGTGAAAACCTCGACTGCCGCTCGAAACTGGGATCTCCCAACAGGCTGCCAATTACATTCAACAATTTACCATAATTAAGTCCAAATTGCTCAGAAACCCCTTAATATGTGTAAGGAAAACGAATAAATACATTCGCCTCGACATAAAAAGATGTCTTACCAATGAAGTCACTGATCCACCGTCTGCCAGGTGCTCCGCCGCAGGTTTTGAGTGGTGCGTCTGAAACGTGCTGCCGCCGTGTTTCCATGACTTGATGACGCGCGTGCGTCATCTAGTGAGAGAGATCCTATGGAGGAAATGGATGATGAATGAAAACTGTACACATCTGTGATGCGTATGATATTTGTTTAACTGCCAATTTAGACACAATGGCATTCATCGCTGCTTCCCACCTACTGTTAGGTGCATTTTTGTTTCTTGATGGAGTCAGTTTGTCTCTTCTGATCCTCGCTTTCACCTGGGTGCTGCCTCACAACAGGTCTTGAAGAGAGGCCCTTTGTCAAAATCTAATTTTAAGGTCTTTCATACTTGAGCCATGAATGAAACATTTGCCAGCCTCTCCACCACAGCCAAAGGGATTTGGCAATATTTTGTTTCCTTGTCAATTGTCTGACACTTCCACTAAAACATGGACACAAACAGTTGGATGAAAATATAAAAGGTTGGTCATGCATAGACGGTGGTTGTGACCAAGCTCAATGACAGGAAGCTTGACGAGGTTTTATCACTTACTGTGTACCGCTGGATCAGAGGATTCCACAAGCTTGTACAGAGTCTTTTCCCAGGTTTGTCGTAGTCTATGAGTTTGCGACAGCTGAAGACCTGTTACACACTCTGAGTTGCAGGCAACATGCTGATGCCCCCTGAAGATGTGCGTCAAGCATACAGTTTGTAGCAGCATCCATATCTGAAGCACTGTAGTCCACCACAAGCCCATTGGTTTGCTGATACGGATCTTCAGGTGACTGTCGTTGCACCATGCGATAAAGCAACTCACATTACTGCAAGCATGGCTGTAGACTTGTAGTTTTATCTTATGTGTGGAGGAAGCATCATTTTTGTTCATCTTACAAAACAAAATTAAGGCTTACTTACTTATTGAATGAGTTTTATTTCACAAAACTGTTAACTGTGATTTACATCAGGTAGGATAAAGTAGAAGCAGAATATAAACTCTTAATAGTATCTGAAATCTTATATAGGTGCATGTAAATTTAATTTCTAAACTCAGTAAGAGGAACTTTACATTGAAAGTTTCAACAGGAAGTCGTCGGCTCCGTCAGCGCATGCGCAATTCCACAGACTAGCAGCTAGCTCCGGTGGGTACAGCCAAGTTAGCTAGTAGTGAGCTCAAGAAAGTGGTGATTCACCCACTAACATACGTTGAAATGTTTCGGAGAAAACTAACAGCGCTAGATTATCACAACCCCAATGGATTTGACTGCACAGGTAAGAAAAACATCGTGAAGGAGCTCTTTAATTTGGTTCGGTAAGTTTAACGTGGAGCCGGCTAGCGTTTATTAATGTAAGTATCACAAGTCCTGTCACTTGAGACAACGATATGCCAATATCTGCTTAGAAAACAGTACTTTGACGCTGCTTTGGGGCGTAAAAACTTCTATGGTGGTGAAAACGCGAGATGAAATATGTCCTCGACCTCTTGGTACACAGCACTTTTATTCGGCAATTCTAATTCAAACGTACTCTTCAGTTCTGCTCAAGAAATTGCTGGTTATTTTTTTAGTTGAAAGTGAGAAATTTAGCGAGTAAGATATAATATGAAAATCATAGTTTATCTGATAACTTTTTTAAACAGGGCTGTAAATGTGCATTTGCTATTGTTAAAGTAATGACTAAATGCCAATTAGCTACCCCTCCCCTCTCTGGTCAGATGAGACACAGTTCAGGAACTGCATCGTGTGGCTGGAGGACCAGAAGATTCGACATTATAAGATCGAGGACAGAGGAAACCTGAGGAACATCCCGAGCTCGGACTGGCCCCAAGCCTACCAGAAGGTGAGCCCGCCATCATGCTGCCACTTTAAATCATCATTCAGACAGTCTAGCACATCTTGGCCCTTAGACTTCTAGAAACACCACCTTGAAGCTGACTTGAATGGTATTCATGAAGAGCAAATTGGTCTTGGCTGCTACCAAAGAACTGCAACATCATTGCTGTGCAACTGTCAACGCCTTCTTGTACATGTGATCTGTGTTTCACTGTCCTTTTCCTTTTCCTTCTGCAGTACCTGCAGGATGTGAACTGTCCATTTGGAGTTCAGGACAGGCAGGAGGCTGTCGACTGGTTACTGGGCCTGGCTGTGCGATATGAATATGGAGACAATGGTAGGATGTCAGGACGTGTGTGTCTGTTGTGATAACTGAGACGATGTCAGTTAACTGTGGATGTTCATCATATTTTCCTGTTTTAGTCTGAGCTTCCAAAAATAGGTCTGTAAAACACATGCTGCGCTCCCAATGTTGACCAGTAGATGGAGACATTATAAAGGAAATGTTTTCTCATGATGCTAGCTCATTGGTCCCCCTTTGGTTTCTTCACATAAAACATAAAATAATCTTGATCCTCACACAACACAATAATATCTTTTCAATGCAATAACACAAACTGGCACCAACTCCCATACTCAGTGTGTATAACGCTGTGTTTGGTGTGCATCTTCTCAGTGGACAAATACAGGAACTGTGAGCCGCTTGCAGCCTCCAGCAACAGCAACAAGGCGGCCGACCCTCTCGTCAACCTTGACAGTGAGTTGAAACACTTCGCTGCACTCCCCCCCCCCCACCCCCCACCTTTGCGCTTTACTTTCTCACATTCTTTCCCGTCATCTCTTCGCTCCAGGTGTCAGATGAAGTCATCATTTGTTTGTGTTTCGCAGGTAATTCTCCAGATTTCAAAGCAGGGGTCCTCGCTCTGTCCAACATCCTCAAGATACAACGGCACGATGACTACCTGGTGATGCTGAAGGT
The DNA here is from genome assembly GCF_039877785.1 of Chaetodon trifascialis. Classification (NCBI taxonomy): domain Eukaryota; kingdom Metazoa; phylum Chordata; class Actinopteri; order Chaetodontiformes; family Chaetodontidae; genus Chaetodon; species Chaetodon trifascialis. The sequence goes on along the minus strand of NC_092079.1, from coordinate 6,423,693 downwards.
GGGAGTACGCTCATGCACTCTCCATGTGTGATGACGTGTTGTCTTTGCCTTTCAATCTCTGATCAGACTTTATGTTGGACTTATTTTGCTTTCTTGGATTTCTGACAGGCCATTCGTATTCTGATCCAGGAGAGACTTTCTCCGGAAGCCATCGCTAAAGCCAACCAGAACAGAGAGGTATTGTAAACTGAAGATGCACATATTTTGCATCGAGAATGATCGAAGCAGCAGAGGGCGAGATATCCAGACTTGTATTCCTCGTTTCCGCTGCGTGGCAGAGCTCAGCTTGGCTCACATTTTGCACCAGGTGCTTTTCTCAATTTCATTTTCCTCGACAGATAGCACCCCCTTCAACGTAGGCGTGATTCTTAGCTGATCGTTGTTGCGACGCAGGGTGAAACTGCCGTGACATCGTCTTCAATGTCACACACAGCGACAGTGGAGGACGTTGACGAGATGTTTCGGATTCTCGGTTTGTGGCTGTTTGTCACAGGAAAGAGACAAACTTTGTTTCAGAAAACAAACTGAAGTGATACCAAAAAAAGTATCAGCTGCCGGGTCCGCAGCTTTTGCTAATGGAAAACCAAAACCACCAGTCTGGACAATGTCCCAGACTCCTTCATTTTTCATCATGTAAATTAATGCGTGAAATCCCTGTGATTTGTTTCCGAATCAGTCAAATGTGTATCCACGCCTTTGTTTTCCAGGGTGTCCCAGTAGCTTTAGACAAGCACATCTTGGGTTTCGACACTGGAGGTGAGTGCTGAATTTTGGGTGTAAGAAGTGCAGGAAGCGCAAATTGATGAGAAAACATCATCACGGATGTGACAGTAAAACAACTCTCTTCTCAGATGCGACTCTGAACGAGGCGGCCCAGATCCTGCGCCTGCTGCACATCGAGGAGCTGAGGGAGCTCCAGACCAAGATCAACGAGGCCATCGTGGCTGTTCAGGCCATCATCGCTGACCCCAAGACAGACCACAGGCTGGGCAAGGTCGGCAGATGAGAGTGAGGATGAAGAGGGACGCCGGGGGAAGGAAAGCAGGGACTGGACTTCGGGATTTTGGATTTGATTTTGAGAGTCTTCGTATGATTTGGACATAAATGACTTTGTTTTTTTCCGTTGTTGCATGAGATCAGACTATCTGAATCGGGTATCTGGAGCAAATGTTTTCATTTTTTGTACTGCAGCATGGAGTCTAAGTCTGCAGCAAACACACACGGTAGAATAGCTGCTGAGTAGTTAGTAGTATTGGAAAAGCTCATTTCCACCGATTTGTTATTAACATGCGAGTTTCTTCTGAGACTTTTGTTGACCCTTCTGATGTCTTCTGGCTCCACCACGTCCCCCTCAACAGAAACACCGAAGTATTCAAACTGACAGTTCTATTCGCTTCTTTTGTCGTACAGGAAGAACATTTCTTTTGAAAACTGATGGAAGAAAAGCTTGTTTTGAAATGATTTACATTGTGTGGGAAAATATATAAATACCGCTGAACAGAGGCTGCTGTGCTTGGTGATCATTGGACGTTAAGTGGAAAACAGAATAACCGCCAAAGTGTCCGTCAAGTACCAAATCACATTTTATTGTTATAAATATCACGTCTTATAAAAAGATAAAGATTTGAAAAGTAGTAGTACAAATATTCGGGGGGGGGGGGGGGGAAGTATTTCATTTTCATTTCATGTTGCGTGAAATCCAGATTAGTAGTGCAGAGGATTGTGGGGGTCTGGAGTCGCTGAATGATGATGATGTCATAGCTTGACATTTTCTTCTTTGCTTTTAGTTGAGTGTGAAGAGAAGATTGATACCACTGTTGAAATATTAAGCCAGAGCTCCGACCTGGCATAGAGACCAAAAACAGGGGGACTGGCTTCCTGCCAAGAAATAGCCTGTAACTCCCCTTAAAGCCACAAACGTTTGTTTTTACACTTTTTATACGGATTAAACAAGATATAACATGTTCATTCATGAGCTTTACAGGATCTTCTGCTTTTGAATGGCAGTGGTTTCTCCCCGTTTCCAGGCTTGATGCTACCATGCTAACCGCCTCCTGGCTCGAGTCTCATATTAAATGTCCAAACGTGAGAGCAGCATCCACCTGGAAGAGGGGGATTAATACATTTCCCAAAACATTCAACTGTTCCCTTTATTTCAGTCTGGAATCAATGGAACCGATTCACCTGCTCTGCAGTTCGCAGCAGTTTTAAAGCTCTTCGTGTTGTTTGTCTTTGGCTTTAAAGAACAGAAAAACCTCCGCTCTCATAGCTACGCGTAAAAATCTGATTTCATGGTTCTGTAGCTTTTAACAATAGAAAAACAAAAAAACTCACGTACAAAAATACAGTAGAAGAAAGAAAAAAAAAAAAAAAAAAAAAACTAAAAATGAGGTATAAAACAAATTTACAAAACATTAATTTGGGGTTATATCTTTAAGGTGAGATAATGGGGTTGGGGGCAGGGTGAGTGGACGGGATGAAAATTTGCTCCGACGGTCGATCTGGCAACGAGAAGCCATCTTGCTCCTTACCGAGTGTCCTTTCCTCTGAGGGACACTGGAGAGGCCTCCTTTTAGGGTGGTCCTGCCCTCTGATCAGGAGTCACCCCAGAACTTTAGCACCAAAGGACCCTGCGGCTGCCAGTCTGTCGTTAGTGGATCCCTGAGACACAAATCAGACATTTCAATGATCTTTTTATTCTCGTGGAAGAAACCTCCTTTTGTCTTCCGATTTATAGCTCCAGGAGGAAATGAAGAGTCTCTTCCTGTGTGAATCCAAATGTGACAGGATGAGGGCTTAAGTGCTGCGGTGGCCTGATGACAGAACAAACAGGCCCTCCGTCCTGAACAAAGCCCTGCACTTAACAACTTGTGGCGACCGAGAATTATCTCCGTAAAGAGCATGTGTGAGTGTGTGCTTGCGCATTCAACAATTACAGCTTTTAAGCCTCTTACAGCCAGCTCCCAAACCCTTAAGTGTGTTTTAGAGCTGTCATCATGCTCAGAATTACGCCACACATCTTTGAAGCAGACAGCTGTTATTTTGTCTGAGGCTTCAGAGTGTTCGAGGACGCATAGACGTGACATTTACAGCGACTTGCAGCAGTGAGAGCCATCATTCAGACCGTTCTGACTCTTCTATCGTGACCGGTGTTGAAACTCTCTGCAGATGTGTGTGTGGCTTTGACGACGACACCTGCCAAGGTGCTACTTTAGGGATTATCCTGTGTTTAGAGGGCAACTTTGTACTTTAACATGAGGCTTTGAAAGGACTTGAAGCCATCTGCAGACATCAACACATCAAGCATGACGCACAAACACAGAATACAGGTAGAGGGTCTTACACAGCTGTGTCATCATTGGTCTTTGGTCTCATGTACGCACAGACACAGGCCACAAGTAGAGGGTCACAAACAGCTGTGTAAATTATTCATCGGTGGATGTGAAGTCATCACTCACACACACAGCTATAGGTGTGGAGTAGAGGTGTGTGATGAAACACAAAACTTGGGGTTCCTCACACAATAAAAGTTGCATTATGTCCACCGAAGAAAATCTGTTTTTAAACCTTCAGAGTTCAGCTTTTCATTGAAATAGACTATGAATCTATCATAGTCGGTTCACAGTCAAGTAACAAAGTATATTTTTACTCTTTTCATCTATTTTTCAGCGTATGAAACAGTGACTGTGTGCTACACAGGTGGCCTACACCGAACACTGTACCTGAACTAACATGCTGCTTTCACTACACAGCCTCGGTATATATCGAATAAGAAGTTCATATATCCAGCGTTTCCATCAGACTTGAATGCACCACCTCCCCTGTGTCTTTGTTTTTTGTCTCAAAGCAGCCTTCAGGGTTTAGGTGACATCTGGTGGGCACAAGCCAATGAGCTCACCGTCTGGTACACCTTGAGGTGTGTGTGTGTGTGTGTGTGTGAGAGAGCGAGAGATGGAGGGCATTTGGTTGTTATTACACAAACGCTGAACATAGTCTGACTGTGAAAGAGACTGACTGTGTGTGTGTGTGTGTGTGTGTGTGTGTGTGTGTGTGTGTGTGTGTGTGTGTGTGTGTGAGTGAGAAAGAGAGACCCTGCAAGGTGACCACGTTCAATCAATAATGCATCAAACCACATTTAGCCTTTGTTGAAGTGTGAAAACATACCTGTTTGCACAGTACCCATGTCTCACCTGATAGACAGTTGCTGGTTGCGATGGCGATGCCGTACAGGTGAGAGCGCTGGTCAGGCAGGTATTCATCGGTGAACTGACTGCTGTCTTTGCTCACTGCGATCACTCCATCCCTGCGGGGCAGCAGATAGAGAGACAGCTCATTGATGGATGACCGGTCATGAATAAAGACATCAGTGCTGCATGAGAAAGATGAACAAACACGGCTACCTCCTCCAGTCAGTGTAATAGAAGTGGTTCCTGTAGTAGACCATGCTGAACGGGTAGTTGAGGCTGGGGTGGATCACTCTTCGGCCTGAACCATCCGGGGATACGCACTCTAAACGCTTTGTACCTGACGTACAGCGAGGAAGAAAAAGACGGTCATCGTTATCCGTACTGCAAAATATGCTTTTTCAGCGTGAGCAGTTGAAGTAATAACAATATCTATTATTATGACAGTGTCATTAGTAGACGTAAAGTTTACCTGCATCGGCCCAGCAGACTTGTCCTGAAGACGAGTCATACGTGAGAGCGTTGGGCAAACCGACCCCATCAGACACCACCACCCTGCGGTTCTGACCGTCCACCGACGAACTCTCGATCTTTGGAGCCTCTCGGTTCCAGTCTGTCCAGTACAGAGTGCTGCAGGGAGGAAAGCAGGAGTGAGGGACAACAGAACGAAGACGCTCAAACTCCGTCCGCGTCCAACTGCTCTTGCCTGGACGTTTTCTGGCACTGAGCGATGGGATCTGGCTAATACAATGAGACAAGAGGGAAGCTGCACACAGGCATCCACACAGCCACATGAGCGGGTACACGAAGGTATGAGAGCAAAGGGCTCAAGGGAGCAGCTGTCTCACGCTGATGAGGTCACGGTCAGGTTACTCTGAGCAACGTGTGACCTTTGACCTCCAGCTCCCCCCCGTGCATTTTTTTGCAGCTGGTTACATGAGAAAACATGGACCACGTAACATGCACACAAACATGCGCGCATACCTGTTGATTATGTGATTAGCTGCGATGATGAAAAGCAGATGTTACTCCTAGAGAGCTGACTGACGGAGGCCGCATGCTTTTATTATGTGTGTGTGTGTGTGTGTGTGTGTGTGTGTGTGTGTGACTGACTGTCCAGGATTCACAGCATGATTTAATCCAGTGCAGTTTTGTTCTCTCAGTTTGGTGCAACACTGTCATGGAAACATAAAAGTCTTGTATGACTCTATCCTGAACACCACATCCCATCCATTTCCCTGTGATCTCTAACTGATGAAGTCAAGTTCGGGTCCCAGTCTCCCAAGTCTAGAAACCAGACTCACGCTTGTTTGTTTCTTGAAAGAGATTTGTACATGTTTGCAAATCCAGACTAAATAGACACAAGGCTTCAGCAGTTTTTTGTATGTTTTTTTCAGACAAATCTGCATGTTCATGTTTTAATGGGACGGGTTTGATGCTAAACAACCAAGACGGCTGCAAGAAAGAGGTCGGGTCACAGAAAGGCAGCAGGGAAAAAACAGCATGTGGAGACAGAATATTTTCACATCTAACTCTTTCTCTTTCTCATCTAACTGAATTAGGGTTATTTTTACCGAACCGCAGCTGGAGACCTTTTATTTTGGTTCTGTCAAGTTTGAATAAAGTGTGACTTGTTAGGATCTACTCAGTAAAATTGCTGTTTCTGTCAATGGAGTCTGGGGGCTTTGAGGTGAGCAACGGAACGGCTGTTTCTGGTTCGAAGGATCTTCCTCTTTAACAAAAAGGTCTGATGATGCCGGAACACAGAAAGACAAAAAGAGAGGTTGGTAGATGGACATTTGGCTTTACCCGGTGGAAGAGACCACGATGATGGCCCGGGGGTTCACCAAGTCTGTGTCAAACAGCGTCCGCCTCCCACTGCCATCCAGGTTGGAGCTTTCAATCATGTCAGGGTTTGAGTCGACCCAGAACATCAACCTACGATTGACGTCCACCGCCAAACCCTCTGGACTGATCAGATCTACGTGGAGCAGGGAGACCACACAGCGGACATTGACATCATTTAAAACACCACACAACAGCTGTTATAGAAATGAAGGAGTGTGTGTGTGTGTGTGTGTGTGTGTGTGTGTGTGTTCTTACTTGTGTTAATGAGTATTTCAGGCTCGGCTCCGGGCGCCATTAAAGCTCTGTTGATTGTCCTTGCAGACAAATCTGTCCAATAGATGCGGTTCTCTTTGCAATCAAAGGCAATACCAACAACAATGGAACCCTAGACGTACACAAATATGAACATGAGCATTCACCAGATGTGGTTTTTGTCTCTTAGTCTGGACACTTCCTGTCTGATTTTTCAACTTATCGATCATTCATCTCTTACGTGTAAAGTCAGTAGTGTTCTGGACCGAGCTGCATCCAATCTTGTACCGTTGAGAGGCAACGCCCCTATTTTCTGCCCCTGAGCGTACAGCAGTGTGACGTCAGTGTTTGGAGGAGGGGTCACATCTGGGCGGGGCAACGGGCGCACAGTGGGCGGGGCCACTGAGGGAAGGCCTGAGAGAAGATTGATGGATTAAAGAAAAAGTTCCGGCCATGATTGGTGGAACAAAATGCATGTGGTCCAGGTGAAGACACTCACATGCAGGCTTGACAACGTCGTGCGATCTGGTACCGGGAACCTCCCGCCCGTCCTGGTCCACACACCAGCAGTATGTGGTCTCTCCGTAACACTGGACTGGGCTGAGAGATAATTTTGTAAGTAATCTGTCTTTGCAGAACAGCATCAGCTCTGTTCTATGTTGCTGCGTGTGTATATGTGGTGTATACCTGAACTGTCCGTCTGGCTCGCACTGCGGCACGTATTGCTGCGGCTCTGGTTTTCCACCATAGTGCTCGATCAAACTGGCCCTCCATCGCTCGCACACGCTCTCGGGACGCTGGGTCGGAGCCACGGGGACTGAGGGGGACGTGAATCAAACACACCCAATGCTGTTACCGCTTCTAAAGTCGCTAAATATAATGTTACATGGTTGTAAAATTACAATTCAGATTCTACTCTGCTGCAATTCATCATGATTTAATTATATTCTCGGGGTGTTTTCCAGCTCAAGTTTATATTACAGTGATAGGTGGAGTGCTTGATTAATGGTGTGGGGAGGCCCTGGGTTTACAGAGGCACACACGCCTTACACACATCTTGTTTTTATCAATACTGTTTACCTTGTAAAAGCCCTTTAATAACTCACTTTATAGGAGAGCTTTAAAACTAAACCCAAAACCACTTTAGTCTTCCACTCTTGTTTAGACTGGCCTCTCTCTTTCTCCGTAAATTTCTGAACTGCACAGTTTCTAGACTAGAAAGGAGATCGGGATATTTAAAAGGCGAGTGAGAAGAGAACAGCTCTTAAGTGAGAGATCAGAGAAGTAAAGAGAGGCAAAGACTAACTAAACAATTAGACTGATGTCTCTTAAGACGTTTTTCCAGCAGGATTTATTGTAGTAGAGGTCAGCGAGCTGCAATCCGGTCTCATGAATCACTTGGTTTTCCTTCTATTTACTGTTTAACCACATGGCCAACTGATTTTAGTGGCTTCTGTGTCCCTGACATCCTTCCCAGAAATCAACAGCATGAGGATTGTCCACTAAATTAATGCTATTTCAATCCTCAGGCTGACTTACTGCGTTGGCAATGACTTAATGTGGGGAGGTATAAATACAGACTTCAACCAGCACACAAATTTGAGCGTTTTATGTGGGTGTTTGATGCCTGCATCATGCAAACTGCTAAATCAGTTGCAAATTTAATTTCTGAATACAACTTAAATTGTCAAATTATGGGGTTCCATCCACGCAACAAGTGTTTCTTTTCCTCCGCTCGTGATATGGAGCAGTGGACGTGAATCCCAAACCCAAAATGAGGAGGAAATGCCCTTGCCTCCTTCATCGAGAGCTATTACAGAAGAAACCCTGTATTACGCTCCGCTGCAGCAACCGCCAAAATAAACAAATAAAACTGTGGTTGCAGACTGCAGCTTCAAGGTGTGAACTGAAACTGAAAACTGAAAATGAGGCAAAGCAGGAGTGAAACTTCAGAGTTTAGATAAGTTATGTTTGAAAACAAGCAAACATGAAAATCTAGAAGCATGCGCTTCTGTCCGTCTGCATCTGCAGGGCGGGTGCAACACTCAGCTGGTCAGGCAGCCTGTCTTGTTTTGCTTTTGGTCCATGGCAACAGAAAGCAGCTCATCTTACCGCAAGATGACCACTTCAGATGTTTAGATGGTCATAAATGGAATTTATAGCAAGGACTGAATTTATAGAACGGCCTCTGTGTGTACATTAGAGCGTGAGTGTGGGGGCGAGAGAGCGCTGCAAAGCTCAGACTGTTCACAGCTGCAAGGACTTCACTTGAATTTTTTTTTTTTTTTTAGATTTGCAATAAGTACAATTGTATGTTTTACACTGCCTACATAGCTAATCACCAAGTGAACTGTTGTCTATGTTTAGCTCATAAAAGTGATGCACAAATCCCAAATTGAATCAATATCTTTGAAACCCAAAGTGTCTCAAGCTGTGATGACAGTCTCACCTGGTCTGTCACAATCTACAGGTGGTGCACCAGGTGGAGTCCTGGTTCCTGCTCGCTCCTGTCCCCTGCTGTCCACACACCAACAATGTCCAGAGGAGCTGTGGCACTGAAGTAGATGATGATTCAAAACAATATCATCAATTACAAAGAAGAAAAACAAGAAAAAAACACACACACACACACACACACACACACACACACACACACACACACACACACACACACACACACACACACACACACACACACACACACACAGAAGAATCCATGTCTGTTTGCAGAGACATCAGTTTTACCTGCTGAGGCGTGTACTGTCCATCAGCATTACACTGAGGAACAAAGACTCCAAACACAGGGTATCCCTCTGCACTGATGGTCTGCACACTGTCTCTGTGCTCCTCACAGTGAGTTTTAGGACGCTCTGGTTCATCTGGAGAAAATTAACACATTTACATAAATCATTGAGAAATACATGAGGGGTGTTGGCAAAACGGTACATATGATTGATTTAGTGCCTGTTGGAGCTTCACCTGCTTAATTCTATCTCTTGCCAAGAAGGCCCTCAGTCAGCCCTTATCTGCGCAACCAACTCTATGCAGACGACATTCATCTTTCTTTTTCTGCATCATCAGGGCCATAGATGTTCTTACTCCATTTTTCTTTTTGATCTGAGGCACCTGTCTCTAAGACTTTGAGAACCTTGCAGTAATAAACCCTGACCTCTGCAACACCTCTCTTGTTAAAACAATAGTGACTAATGCACAGGCTGTTCTTTTCATACAATCCCTGACAAACATCTGGCACGCATCATGGATATTTATTGTTCTATGGGTCTTCAGTCTACAGCATTTGGTTCATTCAAGCTCGTCACATATCCTGCATACACTACATACTATAAATATGCCTGGCTGGCCTCACAAAGTATTCTTGTCAGCCTGTGCAGCTCGTCCAATGTTTGTGTCTTACTCCAAAATCTGTGTGTGATCATCCAATGCTTTCACTGTGGCCTCTGTTAAAACCACCTTGTAAATCTCACATATGAAACATAACCCAAGGACTGTTTGGCAGGATGAAACTGCGGCCTCACCTGGTTTGTCACAGTCTTTTGGTTGTGCACCAGGCTGTGTCCTCGTTCCTGCTTTCTCTTGCCCCCTACTGTCCACACACCAACAGTGTCCAGAGGAGCCATGACACTGAAGTAATAAGGAAAGATCATTTAGGTATTCTTTAAAACACAGGAAGAACAGTGAAATAAGTCTGTCAAAAGATGATCACCTGCAAAGGTATGTACTGTCCATCAGCATCACACTGGGGTACATAGGCTCCAACTATAGGATACCCCTCCGGACTAGTGGTCTGGACACTGTCTCTGCGGTGCTCACAGTGAGTTTTAGGACGCTCTGGTTCATCTGGGGAGATAAAACATGTGACATGATGCTTTTTGATACAATAGATTGGAAGTGTGTTTCTGTCAGTGGGTGTACATCTCACCTGGTCTGTCACAGTCTTTGGGTGCTGTACCAGGTGGAGTCCTGGTTCCTGTTCTCTCCTGTCCCCGACTGTCCACACACCAACAATGTCCAGTGGAGCCATGACACTGAAATACACATTAATAGTCATCATCAATAGTAAGAAGACATCATGTCTCCAAACATTAAAACCAGGTCTTACTTGCTGAGCTGTGTATTGTCCATTTGAATCACACTGAGGTACAAATACTCCTGGTATGGGATACCCCTCCGGACTGATGGTCTGTACGCTGTCTCTGTGCTGCTCACAGTGAGTTTTAGGACGCTCCGGTTCATCTGGTGAAGACAGATAACAGGATCATATTCATATCTTTATTCTATCATTCCAAAATGGATTGGTAGATATATCAATATATTTATCAATATCATTAATGTTTTCTTCTGGTGTCCATGTGTACCAGTATGATTTTGTATTAAAATTACTTTACCATTTCCTGCACAGGCTCCTACTTTAGGTTAATGCTGGATGTGTGGATTGGACTGTGTTTGTGTCTAGACCTAAATATGTACTTCAGTAAAGTGCAAATTAAAGGGATGACTGCAGTCATGTTCTTCTTACTAACAACTGATAGTTTAAACTGCTGAAGGTCATAAAATTCATTCAGCCGGTGTATATTTCTGTCCACATTTGACACAGTATATAAACCTGTTTCTGAGCCTCATCTTACAGTTTCACGGTGCCATCCTTCACTTTCAACTTCCCACCACACACACAGCCTCGCGGTGATATCACCTGTTTTTCCAGGCATTCCAAGGCTGTGACCCAATGACCTCAATAGTGCACCACTTAGGAGGTTAGACACACACTCAGGTAAACGTGCAGTCTGTTTGACTTGCCATTGAGTTGAGGAATTAGAGGGATCACAGGTCAATGTTTAGCAAGAAAGCCTTGGAGAGCCATGACATAATACACCTGCTGCTGCCGGTGCTCTGACTGCAGATAAACAGTTTTAAGCACACATGGGAGGCTGAATAGAGGGAGAGGTCTGTCTATTTGCGTATGTTTTTCTTTCTCACCTGGTTTGTCACAGTCTATAGGTGGAGCACCAGGTGATGTCCTGGTTCCCGCTCTTTCCTGTCCCCTACTGTCTACACACCAGCAATGTCCAGAGGAGCCATGACACTGAAAATATACATTTTATTAATTTCATGCACTGAAATTCAAAAACCCACTCAGTCCATCTGTCTGTCAGTTAGCCAATCAGTCACTGATGCTGACCTGCAGTGGTATGTACTGTCCATCAGCATCACACTGCGGAACATAGGCTCCAACTATAGGATACCCCTCCGGACTGGTGGTCTGGACACTGTCTCTGTGGTGCTCACAGTGAGTTTTAGGACGCTCTGGTTCATCTGGGGAGATACAACATGTGACATGATGCTTTTTGATACAATAGACTGGAAGTGTGTTTCTGTCAGCGGGTGTACATCTCACCTGGTTTGTCACAGTCTTTGGGTGCTGTACCAGGTGGAGTCCTGGTTCCTGCTCTCTCCTGGCCCCTATTGTCCACACACCAACAATGTCCAGAGGAGCCGTGACACTAAAATACCAACAGCCACAAGAAAATGTATTTTAAATTTCAAAATAACGGTTAAGTTAAAAAACCTTTCTTGGATTAAACTAACGGCAAGCACTGACTTGTAATGGTCTGTACTGTCCGTTAGCGTCACACTGAGGCACATAAGCTCCAGTGATAGGATATCCCTCCGGACTGGTGCTCTGGACACTGTCTCTGTGGTGTTCACAGTGAGTTTTAGGACGCTCTGGTTCATCTGTAAAGGTAGAGCTTGGTTAAAACAAAGATGAGAGAGTAGGTCCCTTGTCAAGTTACATTGCATCTTCTCTCCTCAGTGCTGAGGCACAGCACGGTGGTGTCGTCTGCATATATGAGCTTATTTTGTGGTTTAATGCCCACACTGAATTAAAAGTTTAGATCCACGAGATGTCATGCTTCAGCGGCTGATGTTACATTGTAGTGTCAGTGGGTGTTGGCCATAACTTCTTTTTGTTTTGCCTCATTGGCTTTTTAAGGGGCCCTCCTTAGTTTAATGGCTAGGCTTGGTCCAACTAAGCCTGTGAAAACAGTTCGTAATGTTTTCTGTGTCTCTGGAGGAGTTTTGTCATGTCTGAGAAAACAACCCTGATGATCAAGTGAAGGTGAAGTCATCAGGATACGTCCGCTCGAGCCTGGAGACTACAAATTTATAACTGAAAGTCTGCATTACAGAATGGAGGCAAGGAGCTTGAGCTTACCTGGTTTGTCACAGTCAGTGGGTGTTGTACCAGGGGGTGTTCTTGTTCCGGGTCTCTCCTGTCCATTACTTTCCACACACCAACAATGTCCAGAGGAACCATGACACTACAGTCAATAATATCAGCAATAACAGTATGTTTTACTCGCATGAAATTAAGCTGATCTCCTCTTAGTTCATTTCATTCAAACGCTTAATTTGTTACAAACCTGCAGTGGTATGTACTGTCCATCAGCATCACACTGGGGTACATAGGCTCCAACTATAGGATACCCCTCCGGACTGGTGGTCTGGACACTGTCTCTGTGGTGCTCACAATGAGTTTTAGGACGCTCTGGTTCATCTGGGGAGATAAAACATGTGACATGATGATTTTGATACAATAGACTGGAAGTGTGTTTCTGTCAGCGGGTGTACACCTCACCTGGTTTGTCACAGTCTTTGGGTGCTGTACCAGGTGGAGTCCTGGTTCCTGCTCTCTCCTGCCCCCTACTGTCCACACACCAACAATGTCCAGTGGAGCCGTGACACTGAGATGAATTATGAAACGTTTCAAAATGATAATTCAAGTCATCAGTCAGACATGCACTTCACCACCGGCCAGCACTCACCTGCAGCGATCGGTACCGTCCGTCAGAGTCGCACTGCGGGATGAAGGCTCCAAGACTCGGTCGACCGACATGCTCCACTCCACTCTGCAGGCTGTCTCGGTGCTGCTCACACTGGCTCTTTGGACGAACTGTCTGTCCTGTTGACGAACATTAAAGAAACATATATTTCCTTCATCAATTATACTACAACTTTTGTCATTATTTTGCTGACCACAGTGCCAATTTTACTGACCTTCCTGCTGGGAACAGTAGAAGCCATCACCATACAGCCCAGGCAGGCAGCGACACTCGAAGGACCCCAGTCCATTGATACATCTGGCACTGACATGACATGGAGAGGAGCTGCATTCATCTATATCTAAGACAAGAGAGGGAGAAGAAGAAAAAAATCAACAACCACAAATGCAGAAACAAGTCCTCAAACTGGAATTTGGAAAATGTATTTTCCACTAACTCAACATTTTTACACTGAGATATAAAACTATGTATATGATCTGGCAGCTGGCTGCAAATAATTAAACTTTAAGGCTTTATGTTAAGGATTATATTATCTGTCAAGGAGGAAGGTAGGGAGGGTTTTCAAGGAAGTTCATCAAAAGTTCAGACTGATGGGTGAGAGGAGGGGACACACACACACACACACACACACACACACACACACACACACACACACACACACACACACACACACACACACACACACACACACACACACACACACACACACACACACGACCTCTCCTCCACACATTCCAAAGCAAAACACACATTGTGTCATTGCTCCATTTGTCTCTCACTTTCACCCCCTCTCCTGTCTAATCTCGCCCTCTCCTTCTCACATTAGTCCTCTCATTCCCATTCTTGTTCTCACATTTGTCACCCATCCTCCCCTCTCGCTGTGTTTTCCTAGCTTTTGCAGCTGTGCGTTACTGTTGTGGAAGAAATGTTATGCCTGCGCTTCGACAAATATGTGGGTCTCTTCCAAATACTCAGCTCATTTTGGAACATGCAGCAAAACATCTCTTACCACGATGAGAGCATAATGAAGCTGGAGAACGACATGTTTGCTATTGTGTTAAGAATATGTTTACAGAGGGTTCCTCTTTGTTTGCATGTGAAGAGCATCACATTTGTCATAATTACAGTACGTGCAGGCATGATTACAGCATCAGCACATTTAGCGACTGCAGCTGATGTTTTCTTTGAGTCAAGCCTTTATGTTATGTCATGAAATGCAGATTGTGTTAGAAGTTATATGATCACACATCAACTTTCATTTAGCACCATCAACAGATCAAAATGCTCATTTGTCCAATACTTTGGTTTATGAACAAATACCTGCAAAACGATTGACATTCCCATCAGCCTCAGTTGTAGTTCGTGCTAGATATTCAACTAAGACGGTACACATTATCCCTTTAACGTTTCATCCAGCCTCACACTGTTTCTAGCATGGCTAAACGCTCTTGAGTCTAGTTCCCAGACAAAGCACATACTGGACACTGTAGCCTTGCATTCAGTAACTTTGTAACTCACCAACACAGGTACGTCCGTCGAAGCCGAGCTCATAGCCACTCTGGCACTGGCAACGATGGCTGCCGGGCAGATTCACGCACTGAGTGTGAGCGCCGCATGAACTCAAGCCCTCAGCACACTCATCTATGTCTGCAGTGACAGAAAAGGAGAGAAAGCGAGACAGTTTTAGATGAACTCATGAGCCAATAAACCAGGAATCCCCGAGGAAACAACATGTAGCGCTAATGCATGTGTAGGTGAGTGTAAAAGCTGTAATTAAGGGTCATTACTGTGGCTTTTATATATACATAGTGTGTCTGCTGGGGGTGTGGGAGCACTGTAACATGTACCCCCGCACATTGACTGCATTCTGAAATGTCTTGTGCAACACACAGGGCAAACCCACACACAGATTATGTGACCAGAGAGAGGCGCTGAGGCCCAATCATGGGAACGAAGGCCAAGCCTGGGGCTTTCCTAGTGCTGTCAGCAGGAGAGAAAGACCTGCTGCTGGGCTAATGACAGGCCACGCAACAGCTTAAAGTCCTGCGAGTCCTGTTAACTGCAGAATTAACCTGGAGGAGGAGGGGGAGGCAGGATGGGACAAAGAGGGAAAGAGGAGAGTACAGATGGTTTCTTCCACCCAGCCTGTACTTGACCCGTTTACACTGGATGGACAGATGCTGATGAAACACAGACACATGTGTTTGTGTGTGTACGTGTGTGAGGAGGAGAGACACCATTAGACGAAGCAAAGCACCATAAAGACCAGTGCAGCGTCCTCACACACACTGTCACGATGCTGGACAGTATATCCACAGAGATATCTCTAACAGGACGCTGTGTGTGTACATGCTTGTCCATACCGTAGCAGTTGCGTCCATCTCCTCGGTAACCGGTAGCACACTGGCACTGGAAGGCCTGGCCTTCCAGTGGGATACACTGGGCCGTGGTGTCACAGTCATGGTTCCCAGCATAGCAGGGGTTGACCAGCTCTGGCCCTGTTGGCTCAACTACAGAGCGGAGAGGAGACATTAAGTGAGATCAAGGACAAACGAGAAAGAAGTGAAAGTAGCAATACAACAATGTAAAAAGACAGGAGTAGTACTACCAAAATGTATTTAAATGTACACTAAATACTTTAAATGCAAGATACATAGATATTTACCAAATAAATTTTGCAAAGGAGCAGAAAATGTTTAAGGCAGATTGAGCAGCACAGATGGAGATGACATCAAGGTAGAGTCTGTGCACCCAGAGGTACACATCTAATACACATCTGCACAGATGCAACATCTGCAACACTCCAACATGTCCCGAAATGAGACTGAATTGAGATCTGCATGATTCACCAGTAAAAGTTTAATGATTACAGGACAGCCTAACCAAGCACACATGTCAAATCACTCCAGACAAATTCCCATAGGACGGTTTCCTCTTAGGAAGTGGCTCCCTTCATGTTCTCAATACTCAACATATGGATAAGGTTAGACACACACACATACATGTGAGAGACACACAGACAGAGGGATGAGTGTGTGTTTGGGGGTCTCCTCATACCAAAGACAAGTTAAACAACCCTCAGACTTATTTCTGGAAAACCAGCCGAGCAGAGAAAGCCAAATCATTACAGAAGAATGTGAAAGACTTAAATAAATATGTTTAGAATTAAGAGCTGCTCTGCTTCAAAATGCTCTCTCTCGCATACATGAGGATGATGGCACAGTGGGAATCGAGCCCCAAATCCTTGCGGTGTTTGACCCTTTCTCTACTGAGAATCTGATCCACTGAACCACAGACATGCTGTTAATTAGTACTGGTTGCAAGTGACACTAAGAGCATTTATCTGATCATTTGTCTGGTTTCATTGTGGATTTGGTGTCCCGTAGTTTAAATAATGTCCTAAAAATGTGGTTTGAGTGTTGAAAAAGTGTTTGATTTTGAGGAGGATGCATTAAGGATGCATTATCCACTGTAAACAACAGCACACACGCTTACACCTAAACGAAATCACACACACAGACATTAGGCACAGCTTGCTTCCATCTCTTACAGCCAGAGGCCAAGTTTGGCTCACTATCAAAGAGGCAGAGAGACTCTTCAAAGTCCTGAATGTGGCCGGGGAAGACGCAGAGATGAGAGGGCGAGATGCATGTGGACAGCAGAAAAGACTGAGGGATAATTAGAGAGAGAGAGAGAGAGAGAGAGAGGGAGAGAGAGAGAGAGAGAGAGGGAGAGAGAGAGAGAGAGAGAGGGAGAGAGAGAAAGAGAGAGAGAGAGCAAGAGAGAGAGAGAAAGAGAGAGAGAGAGAGAGAGAGAGAGAGAGAGAGAGAGAGAGAGAGAGAGAGAGAGAGAGAGAGAGAGAGAGAGAGAGAGAACACACACACCATCAAAGCAATGACTGCAGTTTCCCACCTGTTGCTTTTTACAAAACTCCTCCACACACAGGCACAAGCACACACACACGTATGTTGTACAGGGGCATAGCCATAACCGTGTCAAGATGACCAAAGCGTCCTGGCTACTCTTGAAATGCAATGATCGAC
The DNA here is from genome assembly GCF_039877785.1 of Chaetodon trifascialis. Taxonomy (NCBI): domain Eukaryota; kingdom Metazoa; phylum Chordata; class Actinopteri; order Chaetodontiformes; family Chaetodontidae; genus Chaetodon; species Chaetodon trifascialis. Next base: position 6,406,506 of record NC_092079.1, on the reverse strand, counting down.
CCTTCAAACAAAAACGACTAAATTATCTGTCTGTCGATAATCACTGACTTACTGACATGTTGGAACAACCTGAAATTTAACAGTGTGCCGTTTAAAGGCGTGAAAACAGCATCTTAGTGGGACTTTGTTCAATAAATTCAAAGGGACAGCAAGTGGTGAGAAGACAAAAGAGGATCCGAAATGTCCAGTTTGACGAACAGATCTAAGAATTTAAAGGGCCTCTCCACCTATTTTACATGCATGTCAGTTCATGGAGGGGAGTCCTCCAAACAAATCAGATGTAAAGTGTCTTCTGGAGGAGGCTCCTAAAGTCTGAGAAAATACCCCTGATGATGTCATCAAGGTTAGCTTGACTTAGGCTTCAAACATTTGACAGAAAACCTGCGTTAAAAACTGAGGGCACTGAGTTTAAACGGTCAAGGCAGGGAGGGTCTAATGAAAGATAATGAGTTACATTATGGGAAATTTAAGATCCAGAGCTTTCGAGGCCTCATACCAGATCTACATGACCTCTGCTGCCTCAGTTTTCTCTTAATAACGAGTCCCCCGACTCTGTGGAAATGCAACACTAATAGCTGCAGTGCCCCCTCAACACCAATGACCTCATCATTCAGAATATGATTTCAAACCTAGAATTTCAGCAAAACAGAAAAGGGCTGTGCTGCGTTACAAGAAAAAAAAAAAAAAAACAAGACTGGATTAAACTTTCATCATCCCATGTGTGACTACACAATCCACCACTCCCACCACACAGACCCTGACGCCAACGCCGCTGGTTTTGACAAGATCCGGTCGCGTATTAACAAATCCGACTATGGCGAGGGAATGACCACCTTTTTCAGAATCAATGGAAACAGTCTGCCAGTAATGGCTTTTTTTTTCAGGCTTCTGATTGGCTTGAGGGTAATTTCACTACCTGCCGGTCTGGCATGTTCTTGTCATTGTTTCAGTTGTGTTTTTGTGTTTTCTTTTGGACAGGCTCCTCTCTGTTCAGCGTCTTTAAGTTCGCCTGCAATCTCTGATTCTCATGACATCAGTGGGCAGCTATTCTGCCCGGTTACCCCCCCGCTAGGAAAATCTGTCATTGGCTGGAATATTATTTCCCAGAGAGTCTAAGACCCCTGAAGAAACACACACACGCTCTCTTTCACACGCACACATCACTTAACCCTGTTTACAAAACCCCTGATCCTAAAAGCTCTTCCAGCTGTGCTCTGGGTGTATCAGCGTGTGCACGTGTGCATGTGTGAGATGTGTCATCATAACCTTTTTAATCACCGCGCTGACGTTTAAATGACAGAAACTTGGTCTGGATTCAAAAACTTGGGGGGAAAAAAACCTCTCTTTCTCGTTCAATATCCTCGTCTTCCTCTCCATCTTTTGAGGCCTCCTGTCTCTCTCTGCCTCTCTGGCTTTCATCAGACAGAGTGGGAAACGAGAGCATGACCACTGTGTGCTGACAGAAACAGAACATGACACATGTTCGTGCTGTGTTTCTCTGCACTTTTCCATATTTGTAAAGTCTGTTTTTCTGCTGCTATGTAGAGAAAAATGAAGCAAAAGGAGGAGAGGGGGTATGAAGGTGTGAGAAACCTTCTATCTAATGACACAGAATTAAAAAGAAAAATTTCCTTTTCAACAGCTTATTTCAAGTGTTGTTTGAAAAACGTTATTTCCAGTGTGTGTAAATTCTTGTGGCTTCATCAAATCAGACATCCAGTATTCAAAAACTACATTAAAATTGCTCAAAATTCAAACATTCAAGTCAAAGACAACTGCTTAAATAAGATTGGTAGAGTCGATTGAGGGTTAAGTTTTAAGGCTTGAGTGGAGTTTTCTCTTGATTTTTTGCCTGCTTTAACTGCTTGACCAGCTCACTCAACACTTGTCCAGGTTCATGTCATAAATACCAATCATCTGCATGAACAACCCAACCGAGACAAACGTCTAAAGTCAGCTGTGACGCAAACGGCGGTTCCAGTGATGCTTAAAGTGGTGTCTTGTGTCTGCAGCCTTTAGTAGACAATGAGCCCACAAACAGCAGAGGTTAAACAGACGTCTTAACATTGTTTTCTGTGGTTTTTAGCCCTCAGTTTGCAGCATGTGTGTTTAAATCTGAGCCCTGTCCAACTCTGCGCCGTGGTTTGGCTGAGGTTTCTGTGGCAGCACTGCAACAATTACGAGGTGGTCTGGTTTCTAGTTGTGGTTCTGGAGGAGAAAACCTCACGTTTTCAACACCTCCAGCGTGTCCACCCACTTAAAGGTTGTCAGTGATGGCCTGGAATGGATTTGAGTACGGAGGGTGGATAGCAAAAAAAGTATTTCATTAAATCTAATTCAGCCAAGGGGATTAAGAAGGCATTACTGATCAGTTCCACAGTAAATATCCTTTCCACAGTCTGCACCACATCTGGTTTGGACTAAAAGCCTGATATCTGCATGTGACGTGTCCATCTAATCCCAGCTTGACTCACCTCCGACTGGGCTGATCTTGTTGGTGACGGCGTATCTCAGGATCCGCTCCTCCTTGACGTACATTACGAGCACCCTCTCCATGGTGATCTGCAGCGTCTCCGGGGCGACGGCGCGGCTGTCATGTCGACAGTCGCGGTAGGTGATGTTCTGCTTCAGCTGGAAGGAGAAGGACTCGGAGCCTCGCTCTGACGAAACGACTGAAAACTCCCTCACAGAGGTGGAGGTGGCGACTGGAGAAAGAGCAAGTGGAAGGTTTTAGGCAAACACTGGCATCAGATGTTTGACACGGTTCGTCTCTTGTGGTTGTTATGGTTACCGGATGGGTAGTACTGGTAGGTCTCCTTGAAGGGATCCATGGTGACTTCAGCTCCAGGGGGCAGGAAGGGCACACTGCCGCTGAGGACAGTGTCCACAGTGAGGTGATTGTGGTCATCAAGGCCACGGCCAGTCTGGATGATTGACAGGCGCTGGTTGCCAGGATAGAAGATCACTTCCGCACGTCGAGTGAACTCAGCACCTGAGAATGCAATCAGCCAATCGATCAATCAGTTCCTCTATTTATAGATTAGTTTGCATTACAGATTACTGCAGACACACCGACACAGTGCAGCAGTCACATATCATAAAAAGCAGAATGTCTGCAGTGGTTACATCTGCACACACATACACACGCATGCATGCATGCATGCACACAAACACACAAAAACACACAGCCGTTTCCTACTAGAGAGGAGGTGGAAGCCTGATATCACATCACATCCCCAGAGACAATACAGATGGCTGGGAGACTGAAGACACTCACACACACACACACACACACACACACACACACACACACGCACACACACACGCACACACACACGCACACACACACACACACGCCCACAGCAGAGGAGTTCCCTTATGTCTCTACAGATATGCTCAAAAGTCAAGGAGTACAAGCCAACATACTTAAACAAACACACATGCTCACACACACACACACACACACACACAGAAATTTTACCTGTGATTTTGAATCCCGCTTGGCTATTGGGCAGCTCCAGAGCAAACAGCCATCCAAACAGCTCTCCGATTGGTGCAAGGGGCATCAGTGCCCAGCCCACTGGCTCAGGTACCTGACCAATCAACACACAGTTCACAAAGGAACCCAGAAAACGAAATGTGGATGAGAACGGGATAATTCATATTGAGCTCTCAAAGAAAACGAGATTTAAAAATACGGCTAACATTGAAATGTGTCTTTTTCAGACTCATACCTCACTGATGGCGGTGTACGCTCTCCCATCTCCCACCACGATGTAGGCGTGAAGATCAATGTTGTTCAGCTCCACCGGAGTCAAACCCACCGTCACTGTTCCGCTCACTTTGCCGCTAACACGCTGCGGAGCACCTACGCAAAAGTTTCCCGCCAGATTAAAACACAGCCATAAGATGAATGTAAGTCTCTGAGTCAAAGGTGCAGCTCTCACCCTCTGGTAGACAGTGGCGTCCGTTTCCATAGAAGCCAGGCCGACAGTGACAGCAGAAGCCTGTGGCGTAGTCAGAGCAAAATGCATGCTGGGAGCACTGCTGCTGGAATCTAAAATGAAAATACACGTTTAATGCTGCTGACTTTTAAACTTTGCGATTTAAAGGTTCAGAGTGGTAAGGGACTGTATGAAAATGATTGGAGTGTGCACCTTTTTGTTATGTTTGCCATAATTTTGCCAATTTCCTCATTTCTTTGGCAGAACCCTGTAATTCCACACATTCTTCTTCTCAGTCAAAACCTGGCACTGACATTACCCACAATGCAAACCAAGTAGCGGCTAATGTCGCCGTGTGCTGCTATCCTCAAGCAGAGACAAAAAGCAGCCTACAGAGTTCTAATAAACTCACTTCTTTTTAACTCGAAACCACCAGAAAGTACTGATAACACCGAGGAGGGCCCTGCTTTTTCAGACAGTGAAACCCAGCATTTAGCCTCCCTCCAACTCCCTGTAATTTTCACCATCCACTACAAATAATGAGGACATACATGTCTTACAACAGCAGGTGTATGTCATGCTCAGTAGTCTTTACATACCTGGCACATGTTTCCTTATTTTCTGTGGTGTACTGAATCACTGAGAGAGACAGAAAATGATTATTATTATGCATTAATATTCATATCCAAGAGCCTGGGCAAAATGGCAACGGGAGGAAACATAGAAACACATGCATGCAAACCATAAGTGTCATCTTCAATAGTGAGATCGGAGCTTGATCTCTATTGTTCATTATAACCCTTATATGAACAACATATAACATGCAAGTTTAAATGGAGACCATTAAAGGGTGTTTCCACACGTACATATGGACAGGAAGAATGAGAAGGTGGACAAGATCCAGGAAGATGTATACACACACACACACACACACACACACACACACACACACACACACACACACACACACACATGTGCGCGCACGCACGCACACACACACACAAGAAACCCCTGGGAGAGAAACCAGCTGTTGCAGTCCTGCCTCCCACACCCACTGATCCACACACACACACACACACACACACACACACACACACACACACACACACACACACACACACACACACACACACACTTTAACTGCTGCCTCATGAACTCCCAAAGCATCTAAAATGTTTCAACACATATTTTAGAAGTCTGAACTTTGAAGGGGTAAAATAAAAAAATCACAATGAATTGGCAGAGTAAGGTCCAGCGACAGTACGCAGTGTGTCGTTTGTGGAGGCTTTCACATGTGCTGCTCTAAACACTTGGGGATGAAAACTCCTCTGACACACAGGAAGTGATGCTCTCTGTTCTTGATTTATTTGGAGTAAACAGAAAAAGAACTGGATCGTCAGCATGAAAAGCTTTGGTCACCACTACTGAGCAGACAAAAAGCAAGAATTACACTGACTTCTATCACAACATTTCTCAAAACTACTACGTCTCAAAAGGGATTTAAGATTCTAAATGTCCACATGCTGAAGCAACTGATGGGAACGCAGTGCTCAAATAGTACAGCAGCTATTACTATTACTTCAAGGATTACTAATCCTGACTGCAGCAACAGGACTGGAGCCAAAGCATCGCATGGGACAACTGGAGAGCACAGCTCTTTGTTTGTCTTTTTGGGAAATGGCTGAATTGGGATCAAAATGCAGCATTCTATCATCCTACAGGGGCAAACACACACACACACACACACACACACACACACACACACACACACACACACACACACACACACACACACACACGTCAGGATATTTTCTCAGCCACTGCACTCACACAAAAGACAAATTACTGCGCTCTGACATTCATAAACACACACACACACACACACACACACACACACACACACAAATTCTGTGGAGTAAAACCCGCAATAGTGATATAGTTTTGTTTAAGGTTCGTAAACACTGAAGGCACGAGGGTCTTGAAAAAGGTAAGCATGTGTGTTGGATCATGGGACATTTCGGAAATGCACACACACGCACAGAACTGTGTATGTACACACACACTTCCTCTGAAGGATCGGTCATTTGCTACTCAATCTACTTTTCATGGAAACAAACAAGGATTTTTGATTGATGGGATGCCAAACAACTTGTTTAAAACGACATATGAGAACTTTGAATTCATTTCTGGAGAACCCTCAAAATCTGTTGACGCATTTCTTTGCGTATTCCCTCAACTTTTTTTTTTATTTTTCGACCCTTATGTAACCAGGCAAGTTGACTGAGAACACATTCTTATTTACAGCAAAGGCCTGTGGGAGTAGATGCAGGGGAGGGAGCGTCGGACACACACTCACACACACAGGCGCACACACACACACACACCTGGGAGCTGCCTAGCACAACGGCAGTATTGTGCTGCCAGCTGCTGAGCTGCTCTGCAGCAGAGGGCGAGGTAATGTTACCCTCCTGTTTCTCAAAGTGAGCGTCCTTTCATGAGTTAAGACAACAACGACATATACATCCATACTTGTACACACACACGCTTTGTCTTTTACCTCCTGTGTCAAAATCAACATCGTCTTCATCCACGCTGACCACATGACCCCCGGGGGAGAGAGGTGGTTCATTTCTGTGAGGGGGGTAGACGTCTATCACCTCCAGAGGAAACTACAGAGACAGATAGAGCAGGAAAAGGCTCTATTTAACTTCAGATATGTTTTTCCTGTTGTCACTGAGAGCCAAGCGATACCGTTTAATTCTCTCCAGATGCTATAAACCAGAGAGCTGTGCATACATTACATATTATATACAGTGTGTAGGGTATCTTGATCGAGCTATGGCAGCTCTCTGTTGACACCACCCTACTGTCTCCAAAACAGCATTCCATCATAACCACAGAATTTACAAAAAGCGACTACAATTTCAAATCATTATTACAAAACTCTCAGCACTGCCAATTTCAATTCCTCTTTTTTTTCATACCCACTGCAGCAAGTGGGGTTTTCAGAGAATCTGAAGGGGTTACCACACAGCGCTGCCGTCTGCGTGAGCTCTTGGGACATAAAACAAAGTTATGGTGTTTGCAGTGTTTCTCGTTCAGATGTTTCTGATTTACACAAATTTGTATTTACAGTAACGTACATTACAAGATGTCTTGCCTGACATTTCCTTTGAAGGGACGCTTTAGTGTTACCTGTGGTTGCTGTTCTGGAGTCAACGGAGCACCTCCTTCAGGCAATGGAGGATTAGGGGGAGCATACTGCCTCTCCTCTGGCTCTGAGATGTACTTGGGTTCTGAGGTCAATGGCACATCTACGCTGCCGTACGACACCTGACGACCAGAATCCTCTGAAGGGGAGGAGGGAGCATCAGGACTTGCTGGTTGAAAGGACTCTGAGTGGTCACCACCAGCAGGGGCTGGTTGGAACTCGGGGTCCCCTCCTGTCAGAGGGTAATCGTCTTCTTCCTCCTGGTTGTCAGGGTCAAAAGTGTTGTCTGGATATTCCTCAAACTCACCGTACTCAGGGGTGGTGGTGTCCTGGAGGCAGAAATCATGGGGGAGTCAGAGGACGTGTTGTATCACAAAGAAAACAACTGTAAATAGAATGAAGCTAAATTACCAGGGAGAGGCCATATCCTCCGGATGGTGGAGTCGCAAGAAGGCCGCCAATGGATGCAGGAACGATGTTGTTGAAAGAGTAACGGCTCCCAGTGTGAAACAGCCAAACACCTGGAATTCCTGTGTTACCAACCCTGGAGAGCGAGGAACCAGTCAGTCAAACGACAACTGCTTTGCTCAATTAGCCTGCTAGCCAGTGAGCAATAAGCTAACTACCATAGCTTTCTTTATTGTAAAGTGTCATCCTTCTGTGTGCATTCGTGAAGATCAAGACTCATCTGATTCCACACAGATTCAACCTCAGAGTTGATTTCGGATTTGCTAGCCACTATTAGCAAACAGCCAATGCTCAGTTTAATTACAATGTTGCTTGTCAGGAGATCTGTGATGCAAACTTGAGGATTTCTACTTACTGGTAGAGGTTTTTAACACTCTGCTCATCGCTGGTAACGCTGTAGTGAGGTCCCTCAGTTCGGGAGAAGATCAAATATGTGACTTCTCCTCTGCTGAAGCCAACTCGAGCAGGAAGCTCTATCTCCACATTGTAAGACTCCTGCGAGCAGAAAAAAGTGCAAAAGTAAGAATACACCAGAATTAATTAGTGCATGTCTACAAGCGCTGCAGTGGTAAATTAAGGCGTTCTGTAAAACCAGTTTACCTTCGGTCGAGTCCCAAAGAAGTTGAGGCCACCTTCAGGGTAGAGGAAGAGGACGTACGAGTCGGTCTCATCATAACCGATGACTGCCTGGAACGTGTTGAGCTGAAGAGCGAGAAGGGAGACAGCGTCAGTCTGAACCAGAATGAAAACAGGGACCAACACCAACGAAACTTTAATCAGCAAATTCCACCTAAAAAGTTTTGGGGTAAAGATTTAGTTTTTCTTTTCTGGCTCTGATGGACAATAAGTCTGCAGTTCACTCACAGCTAATAATTTCCAGCTCTGCTAGTGTCAGAGGTGTCACCTCCTGTGTGATCCGGGTCAGGCCAGCTCAACCACCCTCAAATTATTCTAACACTCACTCCTCATATTTAAACTTCACACCCCCCCCCCACCCCCCCACGTCTCCTCCTCTTCCTCTCATTTCTCGCTCTGCTGGGATCCAGGTTTAGTCTTCTCACCCTTTGCACATCCCCTCCCTCCTCTGACCAGCACTGATTGGCATTACTGACCTCGGTGTTTGGATGTTGCACAAATTAGGATGGATTAAAGGAACTGAGGCGGTATAAACTGATGAATCAGGGAACTTTTTCTACCCCAACTTCTTTTGTAAACAGACGACTTGAGGAACTTAGTTCCTACGTGTGCGTGGGGGCGTCCAGCCCACTCTGCCTCCCAAAACCACAGTTAAAAAAACACAGATTTGGTGAATGAGGGGAAGACTGTGAGTGATTCCATGTTTTCCTTTGGGACAGAATCAGATTATCTGCGCACACACACACACACACACACACACACACACACACACACACACACACACACACACACACACACACACACACACACACACACACACACACACACACACACACACACACACACACACACACACACACACACACACACACACACACACACACACACACACACACACACACAGACTAAGCAGTGTACGCACACACTTCGGTCTCTCAACCCCCAGCCCAGATGCTGATCTCCACAGCTGTCTTCCTGTGTGTCTGGACATCTTTCATGACGATGTTACAGCATGTAAACCAGACATCCTGACAATGTGAGACATGGGGTGCACGTACGTACACACAAACACGAGCACACATGTCCCTCCACCTACTACGGTCTCATGTGAATGTATGTGTGTGTTCCTAATTGTTTACATCAACATCTTTAAACTATCTTGTTGTTTGTGGGCGGGGAGGACTTTGTAGCCTCCAGGCTCAATGTAATTAGTGAGGAGGGGGTCTTTCTTTCTTTTTTTTCCTTTCTGTCTTCAAGGAGGCGAAGACGCTGGAGCTGTGAGGGGGGGGATCTGCTTTTTCTTTGTCTGAATGCCCTTCTAAATGTTTTCTCTCCTGCTACCCCTCCTTCTTCCTGGGAGGAGGAAGAGGAGAGGGGAGAGACAAGATGAGAAGGGCATGAGGAGGGGGTAGAGGAGAGAGGTATGGAGAGATGTAGAGATGAAAGGATGCAGGGGGGTGTTTGGAGGGAGGCCATAGGTCTGGTTTACAATGGGAGAAATATGGGGAGACAGAAAAGAAGACAGCTTTGGACGGAAAGGTGACTGAAAAGTTCCTTTTGTCAATTCGGATTTCTGTCCACACATAATATGTCGTCTTTTCTGTGTTGATCTGACTGAAATATCGCAACAACTATTGGATGCATTGCCAGTAAATATGCTTCAGATATTAATGGTCCCCAGAAGACGCATCCTACTGACTTTGATGACACCCAAGTTTCCTCGAGTGCCACTGTGAGATCGATATTTGTGGTTTTGCATCACCGTGGAAGTCGGTACACACGTTCATGTCTCCCTCAGGATGAACTGTGCTAACTTCAGTGATCCCTTCATTTTTCATCCAGCGCTGCCTGCTAAACATCAGCATGTTAGTACTGCCAGCATGTTAGCATATCATTAGCTTTTAGCTGAAAGCTAGGTGAAAATAAGACAACGGTGCATGTTCACAGCCAGGAATTAAAGAAAAAGAACAAGGGGAAGTAGATCCAAAGATGTTTCAGCAGGAAGACTCCAACTCCAGCGTAAAACCACTAATTGTTGATTTGACATTTCAGCGTTTATATGGCTCATACAAACAAATTTCATGTTAATAAGCAAATGTCAAACTACTTCTTTGACTTGTGCTCTCTTCTCCATCCCTCCTCTGTCTGTGTGGTCATTTGCTGTCTCTGAAGTCTGTGCGTAAAGTAGTCTTGGTGTGTTTTACAGACTCACAGCTGGAAGACAACAAATTGCAGCCAACACACATCAAAGACTTTCAGACAGTGTGTCGCTCAGTGTGTATGTGAGTGTGTGCACACAGCCCACGACCTCCCTATGGGCTTTTTGTAACACCTTTTTAAAAGGGTGTCCTCACACACCTCGCACTGACCAGACACACGCACAGCCGCTAATTGTTTCCGGGACCAGTAAATGTTTGTTGTCAGGGCCGTCCTGACCGTGTCGGGTTTACGTGGCGACATCATCAGTCTGTGAGCTCTGTCTGCTGCACAGTGGGTGTTGAAAGGTGTGGGAATAGGAACAGCTTTAAATGAAACACGGGAAGTTTGTTTAGATAATTGAGGAGAAACTGAACATATTATTCCAAGGAACTGCTTCAAAGTCAGTTTCATTTCAGGTGATCAGAAGACATGTGGCTGATTTTCTACAGCCAGCAGATGATCAGCGTCGCTCAGCAGTAAGATTGGATGTACTAATTAACACATTATATGTCATTTGCTTCATCCGCACAGCAAGCATGGAGTAAAAATGATTAGTCCACTTGCTGCCTGTCATTTGCCATTTTTACACTCTTTGCATTAATTAAACAAACTGGATAAAACATGTTAATTGGTGGGCTTGAGAGGTGCTGGTAGGTGGATTTTGTCACATTTGGCCAAAGCCAGGCAGGCTGTTTCCCCCTGTTTCCAGTCTAACGCTAAGATAAGCTGACTGTCTCCTGGCTCTAGCCTCATATTCAGCACAAAATGCCAAAACTACTCCTTCAAAGGCGGGTTTCGCCACCAAGCTAAGGTGACGACATTTCATGTATACTGTGAGGGTTGACGCTTCATGTCTTTCAGCAGTTTCAAAGGGAAGCTTTTAATGCTGTCAAGCATGTTTTAGCTGACACCAAGTTACAAAGCGTGTAAAATGTATATGTAACGTATGGCTTCTTAAGACCTTTGCAAACCCTACGACGGCTGCAACATGTATCAGACGTTGTGTGGAATTAATCTTGTGTTTCATTCTGTTTAGTCTTTACCTTAGTTTGGTCTTTTAGCATTTGTTTATTTACAGAAATGGTTTACTCTGTCTATGTATGGTTTAGTCTACTCTGCCTTACATGAAGATACTCAACTAACTTCTCATCTTGACTGTGTTTCAAAAGTGACTCAGCACTCTGTGGCAAATGTTCTGAATCATATCATAATTATCCAGAGTTGGATGGTTAGCCTGGAACATCACGAGGAAGACAGAAAGACAGAGGTGGAGGGAGCCGGGGGTGAACGGGCTGCACTTGTTTGTTGGTTGCTGGTTTTCCAGCCTGTCGGCCGCAGGACAGCTGCAAACAGGCAGAGGAGAGAGACAGAGAGCAGCTGCAGTCCAGTTGCCAGCCTCACCAGAGTGCTACAAACGGAACTGCCTGCAGCGTGGGAACTGGCACACACACACACACACACACACACACACACACACACACACACACACACACACACACACACACACACACACACACACACACACACACACACACACACACACAGACCAGGCTTGCAGCCAGGAACAGTCAGTATTTTGCCGTTGTCATATGAAAATCCCTGCTCCAATCGTTTGGGTGACTTTCCTGTTCTAACTTCGGCTGCACTCGAAAGGATTCCCCGCTCCTCTAAAGCTGGAGGAAATTGTACAAGTTCGGGGCTTATGAAAGCTTTTCAAAACCCTTTTGATCAACTCAAGAACACATGGTGGGTAAAACCAGAGCTGCTTTTCTTAGATCCTGAAAGGTTTGCGAACATGAGCATCTTTACCGCAACTACAAACCAGAGCACGATGACTGTACTAGTAATTAGCAAAGTCGCCAAGATCCCAAGTCTCAACTCGAACGGCTGTTTTCTTTTAGTGAGCTCGACTGCTTAAGGTGAGGCTATGGTACAGACAGGCTCAATGGACACTGATGAGCAAATTGTCAATTGTCCTATGGCATAAGGATAGAATAACATATTATGAAAGCTGAAGTTCAGTTAGAGTCTCCTTTGAAGGAGGATACACATATTTCAAGGGATGCCCCCTGTGTCACTGCAAGGGGGCCCCCAAAAACAACAAACAACACTAACAGAAACAATAGTTCCTATTGTGCTCCGGAAAAGAACAGAGAAGAGGCCAGAGGAAGATAGGCAAAGAGAGCAATATGAAAGGCGAGGGCCAGCTCCAACAGAGGAGACCACTTATTCATTCACTCAGCCCAATCTGACCTTCACACAGCAGATATGCTATATGCTGTTCAACCCACTCTCCTCTTCTGCACACACAGCTTTGAAGAGAGCTCGAGGGGGAGAAATGCTCGACTGTGGTCGAATGTAAAATCGCATTCCTCTTCAAATTGCTGCTCGCATACAGTAACGCTCTTGGGAAGGGAACTAGAGGACAGATGTGCAATGTTGTACATATTGTAAAACATTCCTTGTATTGTCCCTCTGTACCATTTCCTGTCAAAGTGTTTCAATATTCTGCACCCCGCACTTTGGCACGCATCACAGCACAGCGCATTTAATATGATGTAGATGTGTGTTTCTTATTTTCTAATTGAGAAATATGACGCACTGTTCAGTATTAAGAAGCGCTGTGAAATATTTTAACAAGACCCAGATTCTGCAGACATGCTGTGCTTTGATATGTCATACTTTGAGCCAAATGCCAACAACAAAATGCTAACATGCTGAGGTTTAGCAGCACAGTGTTTATGTTTATCACATCGGCTAACAAGCGTAAACCGAAGTGGTGGAGAATGGAGTCATCACTAATGTCAGTTGGATAAATACATCTGAATAAAATTTCATGGCAATTCAGCCAATAGCTGTTGAGATATTTCAGCCTTGATCGAAGTGGTGGACTAACCAATTCTGCCATGCATCCACCAACATGACAGGTGTCCTTGTGTGAAGTAGGATTAACGCCATGCTGCTGAAAGCAAAGCCTGGTCGACACTTTTTATAAGATCAACATACAGAAGGCCAGGTTCTCCGTGTAAATGGCTCCGGTCATTAGCAACATGGTAGTCGATACAACAGAATGTGTGTTTTAGGTTTCAAGAGAGGCAATTACTTTCCAATCATGATAATAGCCTGTTTCGGACTAATTTCATAGAAAACACAACCCCACTTTCTCTGGATGTGAACTTTCTCTCCTCTATTTTCCTATTTTCCCCCAAACACCACACAGCCTGCTCCCTCCCCCCGAAACGCTACTCCACCCCGCCACCCCTGATACACATCCTGACAAACACACACCTCAGGTTAATCAGTTCACACACACATACCACTCTACCCCCAACGCACCCCACCCAGCACCTCTGGCTAATCACTTCAAAGGAAGATGCTATCAGTCTGAAGACAGACCCACTGAAGCAAATCCCAGCCGGGACCCCGACTGCTCCAATCTGACAAGCCAGACAGAGCCTTTAAATAAGAAAACACACCACATGTAAAAACACTTCAAGAAGTGGACTCTAATCAGCCTTTGGTCAACAGCACATTTGGACCCGGAGACTTAACTCTGCTATTTGAGGCTCAGAAAAGATGAAACCGCTTGTCCGTTTGGCTGCAGCGCAACCAAGAGGAGCCCTCACCAATGAGAAACGTAAGAGGCTTAATGTCGCGTGTCCCCACTGTACAATTTAAACGTTTAGCTTTTGATCAATCAAGAAGAAAGATGGAGGCATAAAAGAAACGAGACCATGAGAGTAAAGAAAAAGGACGAACAGATGAGAGGGAGAGACACAGGGAGATCTCCTGGGGTTTTTCCTCAAATCTGCCACTCCCTTCATCCCTCCATCCCACATGCTACAAACCAGGAACAACAAAGCACTGTTTGTTTGATCGATAAGTTCAGTAGGCCTGGCTTTACTTGGAGTCGTTCCCAGGGATTAACTTACACTCAGCCTCCAGTGCGTCTGCGCCGTCGTCTTAACATTTTTCACAGGAAGCCTGCGTTACAAAGCGGTGCTGTGCGGTTTAAAAGATTTTAAGAGGCAGGGAGGGTTGAATGCAAGACACATATGAGATTTGTCTACAGGCGAGAGTAAAGTTTCTACTAATAAGTGAATAATGAATGCAGGTTTACTTGGGTTTAAATTGAGTTTTCTTTCGAGAAAAGTCCTATTTTCCCTGTAATCAGTGCCAAATTACACGCTTCTTTCCAGGACGATTCCAAAGAAATTCCTAGAAAATTACGGACGTGTAAAAATAAGGAGTTCCTCCCCAGAGGGTCGCGGGAGAGTTGAAACAGGGCTGGGGAGGGAGAGATGTGAGGCAACGACAAAGTGTGAGGTGAAAGGGACAGGTGCACGCCGGTGCTCCAAAAACAACTGGAAGTTAGTTAAATGTGTTTAGTCCGATGATTTGGTTCGCTCACCAACAAGGTCAGCAGGTGGCGCTGCAGCAGAGGCAGACAGAGAGCTCATGGAGGCAGTTTAAAACCCATACAGCCCAGCTGCCATGATTAGGAACTAAACTTTTCACTCCCTTTCAGATTCCTAACTCTGTCAAATGTGAACACACAGACATGATGCGCATATTTCAAGCTGCACTGCGACTTACACCTCCTGAGGATACTTTTACGGCATGTGTCATTGTGATTAAGTGTTCATAAATCTTCTAAGGATTCATAGAAAAAAAGACTTCGACATATATCCCAAACTTGCCTGAGAATCATCATGTTTTTAAGTTTTGTTCAGCCTCAAAGTAATCCAGTTATTGTTGACTGTACATTCCTCAGTACAATGCAAACAGGAACTGCTAACTGTTAATTCGACATACTTTTAATGGTTTCCATTTGCCAAACATAAGCAAATATAGACTAAAAAAACATGGCTCAAGTTGTATCTCACAACTAATAACAGACTTTATGGAAACATTATACATCCTGTTTACGTCTCCCTCAAATTATGCTGACAAAAGTTCCAAAACATACAGCATAAGTATCCCCCAAATCAAGCAAGACAAGGAAAAATAATAGGAGTTACAACTTGTTTGTGTATTTTCTTAGATATGAAATTTGTGGAAGAAACTCTGAATAATCACTGAGGTGAAACTGCAGTGCTGGAGATGAGTGCTGTAATGCTAAACCAAGCTCTTAACTGGAAACAAACAGGGAGGGAAGTGATGTCCAACAGAGCATGAGAGCACGAACAGTCAGAGCATGTTTGTGTCCACCTGTGTGTGAACTGGAGGAGGGGATAACAAGTCGGGAGGGGACGGGGCACTTTGATGACCTTTAAAGATGACCTCTGAACCCTTCAAAAGGTTAAGAGGCAGATTAGGAGGGGATGAGGAACTACAAATAGACCCCCCACCCCAGGCTGATTACAAGTGATGCACGTCCTCCAGGAATTCATGATTGTGTCTCTCACGAGAACTAAAACATGCTAGTGGGGGATATGTGGCCTGTTTACATGACGATAACTCATTCATTCATAAATCAGCACACAGACAAACAAGCAAGGAGGCGTGGAGCTCGTGCTCGCAACCCCTCCCATCCATCTCACCTTGTTTGACGGTCCAGTGGTCCGAGTTTGCTCCTCATACGCCGCGACGTTCTCCCATGTCGCTACCACAACATGGGTGGGTGTGAATTTAGCATCTGGGAACCCTCGATGTACTTCCTGGTTGAGCACAGGAATGAATGAAGGAATGAATGAATGAATGATGGAGGGAAAGACGGAAAACAACAAAAAGGAAAGACGGAGTGTACAATGGACTGAACTAATGGATGACGAACTGAAAAAAGGAAGAATCCAGATGTGTGGTTAAGTACAGTGCAAGCCGTTTCTTCCGTCTATCAAGACAACAAAAGTCAATCTACAATCATAAAACTGGACTCGATTTCTCGTTTCAGTGGCTCAACAGACCTGTGCCACTCTGTTCAGGACACTGGGTGTTTCGGTCACCCGGTAATAAATCTGTCCACGTCCTCCGCTGGTGTCAATGTCAGCCAGAAACGGAGCCACCACAGGAAAATCTGTGGGGAAGCCGTCGTCAACGTATTGCTTTTCCATCGGCAGGTCCTGGGCTGATATGATACCATTGGTGGCCACCTGCACACAGAGAGAGTCAGTGATTAACAATGAGCACAGATGATGGCACCAGCACTTAAATTATGGATACCAACCATGTTCCTGTAGACCATCTTGGACCCCAGAATCCTTCAGAAACCATCATGAAAACTTAGAATCCTCTAAGAAATATCTGGACAACCATCATGAATCCATGGAACATCCCACTGAACCCATATGCCCTCATAAACCACTGGAACGTCCTTGGGCACTGCTGGAACCCCCCCATGGACCCCTAGAAACACATAATGAACCCTGAGGTTCCACCCATAAACCACTGGAACCTCCTTGGACACAGCTTGAACCCCCTCATGGACCCCAGGAACCACATAATGAACCCCAATATTCCCCTCATAAACCACTGGAACCTCCTCAAGGACCTCTGGGACCCCTTCAAAGATCCCTAGGTCTGGACCCTGTCTGTCCCTACACACATTTTTCATCAGTGGTGGGATGGAGGTAGGGGCTTTTACTCACGTACTGTAGTTAAGTACAGATTTGAGGTACTTCTACTTCAACTACAACATAGACATCCTGTTATTAATACTTTAGTAACATTAATCCCACAATACACTCCAATACAACACTGACAGTGTCTGTTTGTGTGCTTAATGAGCTACTTTGATACTTACGGTAAATTTTATTGATGATGCTTCTGTATATCTGCTTAATTAAGCTTTGGATTGCAGGAGATTAACTTGTAATGGAGAAGTGTTACATTGTGGTACTGCCACTTTTACTGAAGGAAATTCTAAAAAAGTTATTTCACCACTGACCACAACATTTAAATACTGCCTTAATGCATCAGTAATGGAGATCTAATTGGAGTGGCATGGGAAGTACTTCAGCAGAAAGACCACAGTGCCAAAACACTGTTAGAAGTAACAGTCCTGCAAGTACTCATTATTATGCATTATGCTCTCTTTATAAACTGCTGGGCAAACGTAGTTGCAGTATAAAGCAATGCAAATACTCAAGAAAAGTATGCAAAGTACTCAAGTAAGAATCCTGCATTGCTTTTACCTGGAATGGAGTATTTCTATGGTGTGGTATTTCTACTTTTGGTAAATTCTACAAATACTTCTGCCACCACTGGTTTCACAGCAATTAGGCTCCAAGTTTTTGGGTGATGTTTAATAGTTTTTTTCTGCCACAATGTCACCATTTCTTCAAATGACCCATGGGTGACACGCTTACAGTCACACATGAGGCATATAGGCTGAAGATGTTTAAAATTGAGTGCTAGAAGCCCAATTTTCCCATTCAAACTTGTTAATGACTCGCTCCATTTGGCCCCATAAAACACAGCCACCGCTCTGCCGCGGAGCGCATCCAACAGCTGCGCGCATCATCTGCAAAACGTTAACTTAAGAGAACAATTTCACGCTTCCACAGCCAAAAACACGCATGCAAATGACAATCAATCAAGCTGTACTTACATATAGCTGGGAGAAGGCGGAGTCGTAGAAATATAAAGTTCTGGGCAGGGACAGTACTTTGGAGGTTTCATCGTCGCCCTCTGCAAGGATCAAATCTCCACTAAGGGTGCCATAAGGAAACATATCAGCCCTCTGGATGGCTGTAACCACACACACACTGCAGCTCCAGCAGAGCAGACACACAGCCAACATTTCCCCTCTCTCCATTGTAGAGCTGAGGGGGGGTGAATGAGCAGCTCTGCACTATGAGAGGGAGAAGCAGGAGAGAGGTGCGGATGGACTGAGAGGGAGCAGCAGAAAGAAGGAGAGCTCTCCTCTTCCTCACCGAGCCTCCGACACTCCGCAGGGAGGGAGGGAGGAGTTTAGGCCCGCGCTCATTGGCCAGAGGCGGCGTGAGTGACAGTGGGCCCGGTGCTGGAGGTAACATCTGGCTCGTATTAGGGAAAAGACAAATAGAGCGTTTTTAATCCGGATGTAACTTTATCTGTTTCACAACAATGAAAAAGAGACATTCTGTAATATTTTTACACACACATGCACGCACGCACGCACGCACGCACGCACGCACGCACGCATTAAGAAAACCTGCATAAATTCAGACAGTTTGAATTTCGCTGCATAGAAACGCATAGGGACTATATATATTTTTTTTTCTTAAAACATATTACAGATGATATTACAACCCCCTAAAATCCAGATTTAAATCTGCAGTAAATCGTTTTAATTCAAGACGACGAAAGGCATTTTCCTTCTTAGCATCTTATATTTTGTTCAAATGTTTTTCTTTTGAAAAGACTTTAATCAGTCATCAATTATGACATAGTTATTCTATCTCTGTTTTAACCTGTTTGATTTGACTTTTTCTCATTAAAAGTCAATGGATGCAGCCTTAACCTTGTGTGCCACCTACTGTCCGAAACAGCACATTGCAGCTTACAGCACGTACAAGTCACCTCACTGCACTGGTTTTCAACTCCCCCTGAAACAGTTGATAGATAGTTACCAAAAAGTTATTCCAGAAAATGATCATTCTCTACTTTCAGCTTGTTAAACCTGTGTATTTACTGCGTTGCCCTGTTTCTCCCTCTCTCAGGGCAGAAAGACATGCCACAGATGTCATGAGTTCAGAGCAAACTGGTAAAATTAGAGCTGAAAAATGAGAATGACAGTCGACAGACTGCAGGCATAAATGTGGAGCAACTTCGCCGCCTGAACCACATGACCTCAGAGACCTGGCAAGAGGACAGACTGCAGAAAACACACATGATGCACAACCACTGTAAAGCACACAATTCAAACACAGGGAGATAAGAGGTGAGGCCATGTCTCCAGATGAGGATCCAGATCCAAACATCTGGAACAAGGCAGCAACAGCCAGAGGGGAAACAGAGGTCCAAGGATGGGCCACGGTCCAGCACTGAAATGCTTTGGCACTGTCAAGAGAGGACAAGTTCATCATCATCATCATCATCATCATCATCATTATCGTTGTCACACAGTTTTAGGACAACATGGAAAAGACAATTATCCCAAACGCACAGATATACAAGTGGAATGTGGATGACGGGTCAGTCAAACACATGGCGTCCGTCCAGCAGAGCATGTGCTTCACTGACTGAAGAGCAGACTGAGGGGCGCTATAGAGCATTAATCCATTCTGAATGTTACACACTGTGCAGTGATGGCTGTAAAACTATAGGCAGACCACATGAAGTTGTATTTTACACTTCAGTTTATGGAGTTGATATTTTTACAAACCAAAGACACATTTCACATCCCTTCAGAATTAGCGCTTGCTCGATGTTGGTCAGTTTCCTTCACCTTCACACTGGGTGGTGAATGCCATGAAGCTCCCATCTTTCGGTCTTTCCACATATGGTCTCTGGGGTTCAGGCCCAGCTTCGGCTGGATTATTCAAGGCTACCACCCCAGGCGATGAGCAGCACCTGGACTTCACCAGATGTGGTGCTTGGAGTCTCATCAGACCGGAGAATCACTGAATGGTGCCCTCTGTGCTGCTGTGCTCATCGCCCCTGATCGATTGCACAGTACGCAGGTGTGTGCCCAGCTTAATCAAAGTCCAATCAGCTGAATTTGGCACAAATCAATAAATCTAGAGAAAGCTAAAAGATAACCAAAGCAAACAGGACACCATTTGGAGTGTCATATCAAAGAGGCCATATAAAGAATTAGATATGCAATCAAAGTGTGCAACAACTGACTGAATAATTTTCATTGTATAGCTCTAAAAGTAGTTTTAAGCTCACCACTGGTTAACACTGACAGTGAGAGAATTAGATAAAGAGCATTTGTAGATTTTGATTCCTTTGACACCTTCAAAAAGAATACCTTCCAGTGTTGATTAATTGATCCTGTTCAGCCACAGACAATACTTGTACTTACCCAGAGGCACCAATAGGTGGAGCCAAAGGCAAGGCTGAAATGATAACACAGCACGTTGACAGCATCAGCAGTATTTCACTTATTTGGTGTGTGAAAACTATTATCTATGTCTTACATTGCAAATGCAAGCAATTACCTTTATTTCTATAGTCTGCAGTCTACCATTAATTAAATGATTATAATCAGTACTAGATTCAGCCAGAACATGCAAACACCCTGATCACATGTGTACAAGCATTGCACATAAATATATTAGTTTAATCATGAATATCTAATCTGATCACGTCTCCTCTCCCTGGTGATGTTTTCCAGTATTACTGTGTGTAATTACAGGCTGCTGACCGACTGACCAGCTTCATTTGTGACATCAAATATTCAACAAAATCAATCAACTCATCAATGATTCAGACAAGGACCATTACAGGCTGGACGCGCACACACCAGTGTATTCTGCTGACATAAATGGGTGACGTGAGAAATGAAGCCTCGCAGTGGCGCAGTGTGCGTGTGTGTGTGGGAGAGACTAACAATATATACAGCACTTGTCAGCACTTTAACTCATGCCAAGCCCTCAACAAAGGCTGTTTACCAGCAGGGCAAACCAGTGGATTTGTGGATTAAGACCTTGATAAATAATTGAATTGCTTCTAAATAAAGAGCACACACAGACAGTGAGGATCACCACTTAAGAAGCCCAACCGAGTATTTTGTCTTATCACCTCAATCAATATGGACTCAAGGGGGATCAGTAAGCTTCACAAATCTGGATTCTTATAGATTTTAGGTGATATATTTATACTTGCACCAACTGACTGCTTTGTTCATTCTGTTTCGAACTATTGTCTTATGAATAAAAGTCAAAACTGCAGCTCTTTATCACAAGTGGACATGATATGTTGTAATCGCATTTTCATGTGCAATAATGTCACTGAATGAAAATCTGGAAACAGTTGCTCCTCTAAACACTTACTGTCTGACTTTGCTTTGGTAGGAAAGAAAGAAAATGAAAGAAAAGGGAAGCAAGTGAGTGGAAAGGAAAGGAAAGGAAAGGAAAGGAAAGGAAAGGAAAGGAAAGGAAAGGAAAGGAAAGGAAAGGAAAGGAAAGGAAAGGAAAGGGGGGAAATGGTTGGAAATTAAAGGGGAGGCAAGGGAAAGGGAAGGAAGAGGAAGGAAAAAAGAAAGAAATCAAAGGAAGGACATGGAAAGGAAAAGAAAGGGAATGACAGGAAAAAGAAGAGATTGGTTCAGAAAATTAAAGAAAAAACAGAGGAAAGGAGAGGAAAAGGAAAGGAAAGGAAAGGAAAGGAAAGGAAAGGAAAGGAAAGGAAAGGAAAGGAAAGGAAAGGAAAGGAATTTTGGTGTCAGTTAGGGCAGAGGACAAGGTAAAAGAGGCCTCTGCTGTTTGAGCAAACAAAAATAGAGCAAGGACAAAATGAGACAGAGAGAGATATGAATGAAGAGACTGAGCTTCAAAAATAGAGTGAGAGAAAGAGACGCAACAGACAGACAAAGACAAAAAGTGGCTGAGAAGAGAAGAGCACAGGATTCCTGTGTCTGAGGAGTGCTGTCAAAAGCAGAAACAACCTTCAGAGCCTGGCGAGTCAGGTTGTAAAACACTTATGTGGCTCACACCATAACTTCAACACCTCCTCAGCTCAGGCACATATTAAAGTGCCTGAGGTCATTCTGGAAAGACAGAAAGTGCAGAAAGAGAGACAGGTGGAGGCCAAAGGAGAGAGGTGGAGTGAGAGAGGAAGCAGTGACGGCATAATGGCAATATATCACAATTATCAATGTGAATAAAAGCACATCATTTCAGGGCTTTCAGCAAACTGAATCTTAAAATGGGTTAAAAATACTAAAAATGGACAGATGCCTTTGTGATTGATGCCGTCCTCGCTGCACAAAACCATCGAAAGCATGACACAACCCTGAAAAGCAAAACAATAAAATGTGAAATTGTCATACTGGCCATGTCTTCCATCGTCTTAGGGTCATGAGGGAACGGAGGACATCGCGATGGGAAATTAAGCCCTCAAATCCATGTGATGGTGAGAGGACACCCAGGAGAACAACATGCAATCTCCACACTGAAAGACACACAGGAAAAAACACACATCCTTCATGCTGGATGTGCTGAATTTATATTCAGGGGGGAAGAAAACAGGACATGCTCAAACACATGTGTCCACCCACACAGACACAGAGGGTTACATGAGCCTCCCCGTAATAAAAAAAATAACTGTTTCTCCATCCTTTTTTCCTCTTTAGTTTTTGAGCCACATTATTTGCAGGTCAGGACATGTGCACAGTTTGGGACACCTTGTCCCATATTGTTTGCTTTGAGAAACTCCGATTCAGGGAGCGAAAAGGATTGCAGCTTTTGCATAATTCAAAACACATGAAGTGACAGAATCTGTAGTTATGTAAATGTACGTTAATGCTGAGTCAATGAGCAATTTACTTGAGTAATTATCAAAAGAAAATGGATTATGTACAAGTTGGAACATCAATAATTCATTTATTAAGTGATAAACACTAAACATTTCCTGATCCCAGTTCTCCAGTGAGAGAATACGCTGCTTTGGGTCTGTTTTATCTCATCTCAAATATAACACTTCGAGGTTTTGGACTATTTTCTCTCTATAGATTAAATGATAAGTGAAACAAATTCAAATATTACATGACTGTGCACATTTGCAGAAATGTATACAAACGCTTTCTTTCAAATCAAATAGCTTTCAAACATCTTTCAGCTGCACAGAGGTAAAAGGTATTTTCCAGTAGCTTTCCACGGTGAGGCTTGAAGCGCCTCGGCTCGCTCTAGCCTCTATGCAAACCACCGGGGGTGTACCCGTACCACGTGACGTCACCGCATCGTTCCCTCTACCCCGGGTCCATTCATGCCTGCCTCATCACAGTGCCGCGCGCCTCGCCCTCGCCACACCTCACCTTTAAACAGGACCAGCGTTGGAAGTGAAACGAGGATAAACTGGGATGTATTTCTGTATTGGGACACCCAGTCTGGACTGTAAAACACGGAAATAAATGTCAACACTACGCGGAGCAAGTTGTACAAAAGGTGAGAACTTCATTATTCGGATGCTTTTCTCCGCTGTGAGGTCCGCGCGCATGTGACCGTTGTTGCCTCGCGCTGTTGTCGCACTCGGAGCGCCCTTGGAGTAAAACTCCCTTTGACTAAAAAAACGGCCATGCTGTCAGAGTTTGACTGAAGTAACTTTGCATGTCTGTATTCGGAACACATTCAATACATCCAGCAGCAGGTTTTCAAGAATAAATTCCAACTTCAACGAGGTACTTGCCTGTTGCCTCACTGTTAGCACGCTGTGCGCTGTACAGCCTGTTTTACTGACTCTCTAAACTCGCGATTCATGTAATTTCATTAAAACTGTCCCCTAACTCGTGTCTTTGTGGACTTTAGTCACGTTCTAACCCGTATTCTGTCCCCACAAGAAAGGAAACCTCCAATTTTAAAGTAATCTGGCATTTCTCCAAACGGAAGAAGCGCATGTCAATGACTCTTACGCGTCTGATTTTACAGTATTATCCAGCTCACAAGTGACGCAAAATCTGCGTTCAGCCTCAGCGTAACACTACCAACACCTGGACACATCTGTCAGAGCTGTTCTCTGTGTTTTGGGGCAGACCCCGCACTTTTTTGGGGGGGACCGCTCCAGGGACATTTGTGGTCCTAAACTCCAGCAGGCATCACCGGAGTGGACACGTCGCGCATTGGACAGAGCAACAAGGTGAGTCAGTCATAGCAGTTACACACCCAGCGAAAGTGAGGACACACAACCACAAACACATGCAAGTCACACAAGTGGAACACATGTGTAATATCATGCAGGGCTATGTTTAGTAGTTACAGGACCCAAGAGGGAATCTGAGCAGAAAACTCACTGTGAGAACTTGAATGCAGCGTTTGATCCTTCAGCCTGTCAGCTGATGTCTGGTGAGACAGAAGGGGAACAAATTTAAGTTTCACAACTCCAAAACCCACACTGGAGCAGAGTTCAAGAGCTGGAATTTTTCAGTATATGTGAAATGATCCTTTTATGAGAGGGAGAAGATGCTCTCGCTTTTCTGTGTATGTATGGGATCAGCGAAGTTAGACAAAGACTCGCAAGCATCAAATTAAAGTGGTGAGTAGAGTCAACATCTTTGACAGTGAGTCAAAACAAGAGTCTGAAAGTAAAGGAGACTAGTAAACAAATGATGCAGGATCTCTGTGGGCAAATGAGTAAGTAAACAAATGTTGTGGCCAGTTTTAGTGTAATCTTGAGAATGCTGAAACACAGCACTCATTTGTCGCCTTCCCTAAAGTTTAGTCAGAATCTAATTCTTTGGCAGCCGAGATCTTATGTTCGATGAACAAACGGTCACGCTTGAATTTGAATCGAGTAAGAATTGAAAATATCCTCACAAATATGAACATTGTCATTACATGACCAGTAAAACATCCATGTCAGCAGTGACATCACTTCTGTCGCTCGTTTCTCTGCTGAAACTCTGCTCATCTCACCAGAGAGATAAAAATTACTATAATTTTTAATGAATCTGAGGCTTACTTCCTCAGTTAATCAATGAAAAATGTCTGTTTTAATTCTCCAAAGCATGTAGTCAAATTGCTTTTTCTACTGTATCATGTACAATAAATAAAGAAAAGAATCAGATCCTCACTATTGAGAAGCTGAACCAGCAAATGTTGAGCCTTTTTACTTCAAAATAACAAGTCTGATGAAGTTGTAGTTGCAGAGTCATTTTCTCTTGATCGACTAATCCATGAATCAACGAATCGTTGCTGCTCTGCGTCTCACATTCATTCTTCTTCCCTTCTGTTTAACCAGGATGGCTGCAGACAACTTTTTAAGGACACATTTGTGACACTTTTCTTTGGAAGCAGAGACATATTTCCTCATTAAACCCAGCCAGATTTCAGCCATCATGGATGTAAATGATGACCCGTGCCACAGTAAGCACCACATCGACTCCACCAAGAGTCCGCTGATCAGTGCCATCATGTTCGCCGCAGGCATCTTTGGCAACATGGCTGCCCTGGTGATCCTGGAAATCCGGCGATGTAAAGACACGAGGACTGGGGACACGCGGCGGCGTTCGCTGTTTCACATCCTCATCACATCTCTGGTGGTCACGGACCTGGCAGGCACCTGCCTGGTCAGTCCGCTGGTGCAGCTGTCGTATTCGCGCAACACGACCCTGGTGGGCATGTCGCCTGAAACTTCCAGCGTGTGTAAATACTTTGGTGTCAGCATGACCTTCTTCAGCCTGGCCACCATGTCGCTTCTCTTCACCATGGCGCTGGAGAGATGCTTCGCCATTGGGTACCCCTACCTGTACAGCCGGCACGTCACCAAGAAATGTGCCTACATCACAATCCCGTTGGTGTTTTTGTTATGTACGTTATTCTGTCTGCTCCCTTTTGCCGGCTTCGGTAAGTATGTACAATACTGCCCCGGCACATGGTGCTTCATTGACATGAACCCAATAGGAAAGGAAGATCGGGTCTACGCCAACCTGTATGCCACGGTTATGCTGGTGCTGGTGCTGGCTATCGTGGCGTGCAACGGTTTTGTGGTGTACCAGCTGTTCAAGATGTTCCAACGTCGGAGGAGGAACGGCGGCTCGGTGATGGCGAACTCGAGGTCCAAAAGCGAGCGCAGGGTGATGTCCATGGCTGAGGAGGTGGAGCATCTTATCCTGCTGGTGTTCATGACCATCATCTTCATCATCTGCACACTGCCCCTGGTGGTAAGATGACAGCTGATAACTCACATGCATGCTTGTCAGATTTAGTAACTGCAGCGTTTACACAAATATAAGGATTCAGACTTGGTACGAGCATGTACACAATAATGAAGGACAGCAGGCCTCTCAGGAAGGTTTTACTCACAAAATCAACACATCAGCAGGTGTAATGTGACAATATTGTGAGGATGACTGTTGGTGCTGTAGCTCAGCCAGCATCATGTCGCTGTAATGTACCATTGAGACCAGGAAGAAACAACATTGAAGGTAATGATTAACTGAATTAATCACAATTCTCATGACAGAACAATATCTACAGTATATTACATTCATTTATTGCTTGGCTTTATAAGCTGATATGGAGCCAGTAAAGAGGGTTTGTTTTGGACTTAATTTAAGTTGAAGCACAGGAAATAGAATCTTAGAAAGACAAAGGTATGCATGTTTTTTTTTTATGTGGGAGCTTATTGAAAGTCTTCCTCTAAGGACATATCCATGTCCCGTAATACAATATTTTTCATTTTCAGCTTATCTTATTTGCAGTTCCCAAATGTAAGCTGGTAGCAGCTGAAAGATAAAACTGCTTTGAGCAAACAAACTGCTTTATCTAAATGTCACCCAGAGTTGATACAATACATACTATTTGTGATGTAATCTGATATAGAAATGTGTGTGTGTCTGCACACACTGGCATTTTGTGGACATGCAGCTATTCAGAAATAATACAATAGACTATGGGCTGTTCTGATGCCAAGTCGTAGACAGGAAACCCTCCATCAGTGCCATTCACAGCACGCCTGACTCAGCTGCTGATTTTGATTTTAAATATAGATATCATGTCAGTTAGATATCAGAGTGCTCAGATTTTTTGACTTTTTAACATTTTTTGTACTGACAAGTTATTTCAAAGTGATTATATTTTGATAATTTCTACTTTTTTTCAGTTCTGGACCTGCTCTGTATGAAAAGTGCCTTGAGTTCACATCTGATTTGGTGCTATATATATAAATCTGACTTCATTTGGTTTGAAGGAAAATACAATTCAAAATTTTCTATAGAAATAGAAAAGGTGCTGTTTCAGTGGGTTCCACTGTTATCCTGTAAGTCAGCAAAGAAATGAGACAGGAATATGATGCTGATGAATATTCTGTATTTTTCCATGGAGACAATACATTGCTTGTTCAGGCGGTGAGGCTAATCACTGCCATCATTTCTCTTCAGGGAGATGTAGAAGAAATGTTTGAAAGGAAAATATCATTAGGGTTGAATTACGCTAACTGTGTGTTGATGATTACCCTAACAATATTTGTATTTCTTTTTCATTTTATACGTTTACATACAAGGCGTTTTAGTTTGAGGGAACTGTGCTTTGCATCAAATTCAGTCTAAAAGTACATGTGCAAAAAACGTCATGGGGTTCCAATTAGGACTGCAGGTAAGGGTTCTTTTAATTATTAACTAATTAATCTGCCAATCATTGTCTCAGTTAATTGTGAAAAAGGCCCTACGTAATTAAAATAAAATGCCTATAGGACCTGAAGGTGATTT
Source organism: Chaetodon trifascialis (assembly GCF_039877785.1). Lineage (NCBI taxonomy): Eukaryota > Metazoa > Chordata > Actinopteri > Chaetodontiformes > Chaetodontidae > Chaetodon > Chaetodon trifascialis. Next base: position 6,378,758 of record NC_092079.1, on the reverse strand, counting down.
CTGCAACTAGCTTCCCCTAGAATATGTTTCCAAGGCAGTGTGCTGGTTATTTATCTGAGGTGAAAGATAAGAGTACACAGCATCAAACAGCTGACACTTAAAGGGAAAGTCCACCACACAAACAGCAGACTGTGCATAAAGTAAACAGAATAATTGGAAATGTCCTTTGTAGAATCCAGGACTGAATCAGTTATTTCATCAGGAAGCAATTTGAACAGATACCATAATGAGAAGATAAGTGTGTCTGTATGAGAAACAACAACAAAAAACAATCTGTGACTGATGGCGAGCTGTGGGATGGACCCAATAATCATTTAGCATGCCTGTTACACACAGACATGATGGACTGCAACAACATTTTAATGAGATTGACCCATCACAGCAGAGCAGCCACTGAATCACTGCGTCCACTGCACATGAATTACACACGGCCCGTATGAAGAGATGATAGATGCCACTTGTGGCAACTTTTTGAGCTGTCCTGGTTACCATACACCGAGAGCCAATCCAATTAAAGACAAATCCAAAACAGCATTCTGATTAGCTGATGGCAGTGCTGGCGCAAAGCTCTGCTGCTGACATTTCAGTGACATATTTCTAATTAAATTGGCTGAAACGGTTCTGAAATATGAGTCAAAGTTAATTTTGGGGGGATGGATAGAGCGAAGAACAAATGCAACCCACAAATGGCTCACAATCCAATGATAAGCCATTATGCTGTCTCAGCAAGACGCCTGGACAATCTGTGTGGAACGGCCTCAGTTCTGAAAGTGTCACTTTGATTTTTAATGGTGAATCAATAACTTTCCCAGCAGTATATGATGTTGTGCACTTTATTGCCTTCAGCGGTAATGGGCCAAAGTGCCATCTTGGGCACTGCTGTGCCTCAGCTGCGGCCTGACAAGCAGAGCCGTCTTCTCTGCGATGGCTGCCAAATTGTACCTGCTAATTTACTTTAATAACATTCACAACATCACAGACACAGACCGCATGAAGATAGAGGCGATTGTACGAGCAGTGTTCTCTAATTAGGCCTCTTAGAGAATCTGCTTCAACACAGTCGCTGCAGTCGCTGTTCAGCAGCCACTTAAATTGAGTAATCAAATATGTTTTGACACAAGTCTTTTATTGCTTTGGCAAAAGCTGCAAAATTTCAAGCTGAAATCCAAGAGGCATAATCAGACACTGTTTGTCAGTTCTGTATGTCAGGGGACTTAAAATTGCTTTTAATTACCTCAGTAATTAAAAACTTTATGATCATTACCTCCTTTTGCAGCGAGGAAAATCAATCTGCGAGACCACTGCTGCTTAAACCGATGAGGAGACACCATCCAACATGTCCACAGGGCGTGTGCAGCGAACTGGCAGGAATGAGAACAGTGTATATTAAATCTTCCTCAAAATGTGATGAATTATTTAACTGACCACTGTACACTATGTTCAGCACCAGGTGTCCACTGCTGCTGGCAGGTAAAGGATGCTGGTGTCAGCTTCCCATACTGGCCGTCTTCACTGCTTCATTAGGAGGCTGAATAAAATAAGATGACTCCTTGAATGAGGTTAAACAAGGACAGACAGAGAGGAGGCAGCAGGAGAGAGGAAGAGGAGCGTGAAAGCAGATCCTCTCCAATATCAGCTAGTCTCAAAAAATATATACATTTTCATATTTCTATCTTCAGTGTTTTTGACTTCTGATTGTGTACTGACATGACAGAAAGTATCGTCTACTAGGAATCAGTGCTACTGCTAGTTAGCCTAGCATGCTAGTGTACACTTTGAGTTGAATACAAATTTAATAACACGACAGGTCCTTCCAAAATCGTGAATTTTAAAAGGGAAAGACATCCAACAATGTATGACTGTGTGAAACACCTCATCATACTGCGTGTCTCTTGGCAACACCAGCCCTTAAATGTCAATTGACCGTTGCCATGGGAAACACCCACTTAGAGGCTTGAAGCTGTTTCCGCAAATATGTCCAAAAATGGTTTGATCCTCTATTAAAAAATAAAAAATATGCAGAACATCTGCAGTATTGTTGTCTTTCTACCTTCTGATTACAAGCCAGTGCACTGGTCCCTTTATTGGTCAGGCTGCTTATCTGCCTCTTAATGTCTGCTGTGTCCACCTTTTAGCCTGTCTTACCTTTATCAGATATCCAGTAACAGCCACCAGACCTTTCCCCACTGCAGGCAGAGGTTAACATAACATTAATGTCAGCCATATATGATAAATTCTTCTTTTCATGGGAGGCTTCTGTCATACATACCAGTGAATCGCTTACCCGTGGCTGTCACATCTGCATCTCCTCTCCTCTTCTGTCGGCTCATCATATTTCTGCAGAATGGCCACATTAACGTGTGGGCAGACATTTCCATTTGTTGGCCTGCTGGAAGATCTAGAAAAGCTTTTACCATATTTCATTCAAAGCACAGCCTAAGTGCTTGTGCTGAGCCTCTTATTTTAAAGGAGCATCCACACTCAAGCTGTATTTCCTGTCTCATTCCTTTCTGAACACTACTGAAAAGTGTTCTTACGACTCGTCGCTGCATAGACTGACATAATGACTTGTTATTTAGGATATACACAAATTAAAAATGATCGATGCTGATTGAAATAGCACTTTAACAACAGAGCATCATCTGAAAGCACACAGTGTGCACAGTACATGACAGATTGTCCCATTGGCTGTAGCCTTTTCCTGTAGTTTCTGTAGCACACTACCTACGACACAACCAAGCCTGATTCTAAGGGGAGGAGTGATATTAATTTGCGGAACAACGCTTCATGTTCCTGTTCTGGGCAGGAACATTCAGTGTGTGGGATGCTATCCCTGGAGTTTACACCCAGCATCCCGATCCAAAACGTCTTAGCTGAGACACAGAAATCTGCTGCCATTAATGCTGTAAACATACATGCAGTGGTAGACTGTGAAGATTGACAGGTGGGGGAACGGTAACATGTATGTGACTCAGACTTTGTGGTCACAAGCTTCAGCTCCATATTCAAAGGCTAAACAACAGCACAAATGCATAATTTATCAGGAGCCATATATAAACACTTATGGATGTCCAGCCAATAATGTGATACCACAGTCTGAGCTCAGGACATCTCTCTCTCGCTCTCTCTCTCACACAAAAATGCACACACACACAGATCATATTACCTTTTTCTGCCAGTATGAAACTGTGTGTTGATGATGTGTTTGTGTGTGTGATGTGCTCCCAGGTTTCGGTGATAGCATTAAAAATTGAAAAGGCCAGACAGAAGGCTTTCGTGCACAGGAAAAGTGAGACCGCGATGGAGAGGCTGATACATTAGACAGAGTAAGAAAGACTGAAACGATCACATGGGATTTGAATGGTGCAGCTGTTTTGGGGGATTTGCAAAAAAGGAAGCTTTTAACAGCATGTGGGAACAGACAAAGCATCTTTGAAATGAGATATCTTGAATTGTTTCTCATACTGAGGACCAAATAAAGGAAAAAAGCCAGAAGCAGAGATTCAAATATTATCATCATCCTCTGACTCAAGTGTTTGTGCAGCACAGTTTTCAAATGTTCGTCAGTGCAGCAGAGGACAATGGTTTGCTCTGAGCATCAACCGCTTGCAGACACTTTTATGACACTTCCTGTTGGTGCTGAGAGAGGAGGAGTAAATGGGCTTGCAGTGTGAGTTGGATTCCACGGCTGAGCCTGAATAAACACACAAGAAAAATCTGTCTCCACACGCACACACAAGCCTTCGCCTACTCTGTTTTTGTCTCTCACACATGGCGAGGTCTGTCACTAATCACCGTAATGATCTCATGTGGTTTCGGTTAAAACGGCAGTGGGATTAGCGCCGAGTTGTTCTACACTTGAAGAAAAAAAACCCTCCACACCTCATTCATCTTTCCTCCCAACGTTGTTTGATTTGTACGTCATTTGTATTTTCATAGATTTGCTGCAGTGATATAACTTTTCCCGAATGACACACGTAACAATTACTATTCCCCTGCAGCTGTTGAGAAAATCTGGAAAATTTAGTATTTAGGAGAACTCACCCATCAATTAACAGCTTCATGGCAACAATTCAGCCACTGGGTTGTGTGACTGAGCAACAGGAAATTGGCCTAATGAGACTGGCGTGACAATGTTGGGCAACCAGAGCAATCTCTGGTGAGTGGGAGCTTTTACTGGAGTCAGACCTGAGTCAGCTTGGAAAGAAAACTTTATAATGGAAGAGAGGAGATAGATGGAGATAAAAGAAAAAGAGAAAAGTCTGGGTGGAGGGATGAAGGAATAACAGAAGCAGGGCTGTGTCAATAGACTGGCCTTACAACCTGCTTTACAACCACTTTTCCCATCAAATTTGACTGGATATTGTTCCTCTCTGACCCCGAGAGAGACCAGAAGCAGGAATTCCTACACTTGTGAACTAGTCATAGCTTCCACGGATTGTAACAGCGCGCTGGTTCCCAACCTTGTGGCCATCAGCCCAGGGAGTTTACTGCTTTTCATTCCAGCCAGTCGCTGCAGTAGCTGATTTCACTGACATATTCAAACCACAGACGAGGAGCTAATAAGCGAACTCGGCTGCTCATTCTTGGCCTCATTGTGACTAATAAAAGAGCCGTATTCAAAAGCAGTTTCCATTATAAAAAGGTCAAATACTTTGTCATAGAGCAGCGATCAAATTGCAGAAGAACACACGTCACAGCAATGTGTGTGCGTAATGTAGCAAGGTGGAATGTAGATTTCCATCTTTGTTGTTTTATTTGTTAGGAAGACGGCTGAAGACTGCATGTATTTACCATTTCGCAAGACAGGCATTCATTTCACTCATTAAAAACATGTTGTTACATTCTGTTGTGATGCCCTGCGAAGGCAAAATCCAGAAACCGCATTCTGTCAAAATTGAGTTCAGACCACAGTCGGACTTCCTGACATCTGTTTTGCCATCTAAATAATAATGAGCACCAGAAATGCAGCCTTTAATATCTGTGAAAACGGTTAAAATATGCAGTAATTACAAAGTTGAGTGAAAAATCAAACCATAGCAACTGCACTCCGGATAAGAAAGCTACATGACATTAAAGTTCACTGATAAGATGGCGTTAGCTGGCCTTGACTTACGTTACTGGCTTGCAGTTATCTCAACTTAAAAATATAAATGAGGACAAACCAGCATCTTAATAAGTTAGTTGTCCCACATAGATGAATTCAGCAGTTAAAGACAAACCAGGTAACGAGCCTCGCTTAGTAAGGTAGCAGGACCTGCCATCTGGGCTTTGACATTTTGCTCTTTTAAGGTTGAAATAACATATTTATAAGACAGAAGACTGAAAGCGCCTCTCAGTTTCATGCCAAGAGAAAAAACTGTTTTATGTGTCACTGCGTAAAAAGTGCCCGACATTCCCATGAGTGCGTGAATACACTGTGCAGATCGTAACAGATGACAGCACGACTGATCCCAATCCCACACAAAGATTCTTTCATTATCTGCTGATCATTAGTAATCCAACTCAGCTGGATATCAGCATGGGAATCTCAGTTTGGCTCGGCCACAGAATTCAACATCTGCCCCTCAGCCTCCTATAACCATAAAACACACACACGTTCACATTCTCCATTATTTACAGGCTCCCTGTGTTTGCCCCAGCAGTCGGACTGAAAGGCAAACAAAATCGTGCCGAGAGTAATTCAAATATCCTCTTTGAATTAGAGCAATACTCCGTTCTCCGCAAACATCCTGTGTGTTCTGCGATTAGAGACTGTGCTTTCTGCGTGTAAGATGATAAAATTAGGAAGTATGCTTCATATGCTTCACACTGAAAGTACACACTCTGGTTTGGAGATGCTGGTAACGGACAGGTTCCCTGAGCGAGCCAGTCTTTGAGTGCATTGATCAAAATCTGTCATGCCGGGAGGAAACGCTGTGATTCAACAAAAGAAGCTTTGCAGGAATTAGCAGAAATTTGGCATAGTTTATCAGTATTTTTACAGATACAGATTTTAAAATAAGTCCTCAATACACAAGATAACAGGTCTGTCAGCACCACTTTTCAGCATTCAGCACTGAAATTGAGTTGATCTAACACTTCGCTCCAGTCGTGAACCCGACAAACAGATTAACAATGGACCTGGTCTCCATCTGTATCTTCCAATGTGTGCATTCAGATTTCATTTGAACAAAACTGTGTCCTTAACAATGGATTAGACATGTTGTCATATCAAGACTTCAGTCAGCAATGCTGGTGTTCAAGTGACTTTGAAGTTCAAAATGCATGATAAGCATAAGCCTGGCATTTGTTGTTCATCTCCTGTTCATCTCCTATATCAGGTTGACCTACGACTCCCATAAACTGGTCCCAGTCTTCGTCTGTTACTGCTGCGTTAGAGGGTTTAGAGTTAAACCAGGATGTTAGCTAGGATATGGCTGTCCATGTGGGTCTGTCACGGATGGTGTTAGCTGCTGATTCAACACACAATCTCTTTTTTCCCCCCTTGCTGCCTATTCCCTCCTCCCTCTATTCATCTCTCAGATCCGGGTGTACCTAAATTCCATAGGTGATCGCAAGGAGTCTCACCGTCTGGACCTGATTGCCCTCCGCTTCATCTCCGTCAACTCCATCATCGACCCCTGGGTCTTTATCCTGCTCTCCCCCAGCGTGCTGCACTTTTTCTGGGCCTCGGCCTGCCGGGCCCCCCTGGGGATCTCCAGGGGTTCCGTGTTTAAATCATCGCTGGCCAAAGAGGACACTCCGACGAACCTAGAACTGTCTCGCCCCACGCTGGAGTACCCCGAGCATTTCCACACTGAGGAAACTCTATGACCATAGCAGTATTTTATTGTTTGATATTTATATTTATTGGACACAGTGTTGCATCGTGTGTTTGACTCAGTGATCACATGAAGCGGAGAGGTTTCGTGGACCACAACATTTTGTGGGTGTTTCCATCAGAGAACGACCCTTTCTGTTTCACTGATAAACAGTCGGTGGCTGCTTCTTGCCATTTACAGGGCGTTTTCATCCACTTCTAGAATTTGAGCTAAGTTTATGCACATTGAATGCAGACTGACTCCTCCTGAGCTTTATATTTTAAGTGTAAAAGCTCAACATTTTGCCTCATTTGCTGCTTATATTTTAATAATCACATAAATGAAAAAGGCTGCTGATGGGAGCTGGCAATAGAAAGATTCATTCAGGTTCTCTGATTATCTGAAATAGACAAACTGTGCTTTTGTCTACATCGTATTAAACAAAGATGTCTGGTTGGAGAAGCTTCTGCAAAGAGATGTGACAAATGCAACATGCTCATGACATTCTTCCAGGTTTTCCCCTTATTTTCCCTGTTAAATTTGTTTTTCATCATTCAAACTGAGGGTCTAAAGACAGAGGATGTTATATGCTGTATAGATTATAAAGCACCTTGATGCAAATTGGTGATATGGGGCTATATAATGCTATAAAAAAATTGATAATCTATCAACGTGTCTAATAATGCGATAAGCTTTTGATGGAGGTGTTTTCCAAACAGCTGTTACTCAGCCTGGGAATGGTGAGCTGAGTGAGATATTACAGACAGGCATGAACCACTTTCATTACCTGGCATTTACATGTAATTGTACAGAGCACAGTCAAAGAAAATCCTGCACGGAGTCCATATCAGGTTAAAAGGACAGAAACCAAGATAAACCTAACGGCATGCCTACAAAAACTAAAAGCGTTCAGATCAGTTAGGATGATGGTGCAGTCAGGTTGTTCGGTGGGGTTTAAAGGGTCACAGATTAACAGGAGGTGGGTCTTTTGCCCAGGTGATGCGTTTTAAAACCCGGTGTATGTCTCAAGCATACCTAGATATAATTTAGACATTTAGACTTTGAATGAGACCTCAAATATTTTGATGCTAGATATTTCAGGCATTTCAGGAACACTTCAGCTGTTACAGTTCATCATCCTGACAGCGATATCTTGTCACCTTTGAGCTTCTTAACCCCTGATGTTAACCTCTGGCCAGCTTTGGTAACCTTTCTCTTTGCACTCTCACCACATTCCTCCTGGAAAGGTTGAGGGGCAACAAGCCTGCAGAGACTTTTTGGTATAAAAGATAATGAAACCTTTCCCTGGACTTCAAGGACTGGATGGATGACAGTGCAAAGAAACACACACAAATGTAAGGTTATGTGGATTGTAGGGGCAATATTTGATTTAAAGTAACATGCGCAGTATGTAACATGGGTACATGCTACTTTGACTTGAAAACTTCTCATGTAATTAACTCACTGAGAGTAAATATTCTTGCATGATCTAGTTTATGAAATACTAAATGAATGACAGCACAATTGTAGCAAGTCTGGTACGTTTTAAAGAGCAAGCTACCTCCTTTAACAACTCCTTTATGCTGAAGCTGAAATTAAAGATGCCCTGTGGAGTTTTCTTGTAAACAAAGGGATGTTTACATTCAGTGTTACTCCCTGGGATAGCCCAAAGAGGCAATAATGATGATACAAGCAAAACAAAAAACAATGTCAAAAACTCCACGGGGTCCTTTTATTTGGTTGCAGTGGAATCATCATTTATTTTTTGGAAAATGCTCGAAAAGTCTTACGCATTGAATAAGCTACAAATCTAATTTACAAAATGTAATATTATTATCGAATTTACAATCTAAAATGTAAAGTGAATCATCAGTCAAATCTAGCCTGTAGGTTGTTCACATAAACTGTGTGTTGACCTTTAAAAAGTACCAGGTTTTGTTTTCAATTGGTGCCATAAGTTCTCAGCTTGCAGACAAGTCATTTTGGGATGAAACTCAGCAGCTTTAAAATGTTTGCTTTAGTTTCCTTTGGCACATACTTTGTTACGTTGCCTGTAAGTTATGTGGAAACTGAAAGAGCCATCAACGTTACGACTAAAGAGCCATTTGAACTGCGTTCGTTTTACTAGGGAACATCTTGGAATATTATTTTTATTCAGCGTGTTTCCACCATTCATATGGGACAAAGGACATCCACTTAATTTGCCGCGTATAGCCCAGAAAGAAAACGTCATGACTGCGGTCTCCGGTTACATCCTCAGGCTGTTCAAACCAGTTCAACAGCCAACTAAAGCAAACCCAGAAAAAGCAGGTTTGCTTTCAGGTCCACTTCTGAACATATAATCTAAAAATCTCCCCCTGCCATAACTTAGTCATTTTGCAGTTACCCTGCACGGTGATCTGCCACCCACCAATCTAACACATCGTTACACATTACAATGATGTCACTTCGGAGTGGCTTGCTGAAATCAGACGAGTTTCCTGGAAAAAGCTGAGTTTTCTTCACTTTCTTTTTTTGCATGCTGGTACAAGTTACACGTGGTTAGATTCATACTGGTTTAAATTACACAACACCACAGGGAATTGCAGCTGTTACACCATGTCTTTACAATGGATCCAATTTAAACAGGGTTTAAGTGTCTGGCAAGAAAAGAAGCTACTACAAACTTTTGCTGGACCTCCGGTCATTAATTTCCCAAAATAGAAAAACTCGTGTGATTAGGTTATGAAACAGCAGGAGTTTAAATTGCCAGAGTCTGGTTCTAAATAGTGTGAACATCAGGCCATTTTTTGTAAGCCTTTATTTGAGGAGAGTGTACTTCTATCCTTGTGAGAACCAGTTTAGGGGTGAGGACACTTTGGTCGGTCCGCACTTTCTGACAGACCCTCTAAGGGCTGTTTGAGGGTTCAGACTTGGTTTTGAGTTGGACTTGAGGTTAGGTTAGGCATGTTATGGTAAATGGCTGAGGAATGCATTATGTCCATGAAGGTCCTCACAAGGTTGGAAGTTAGACGTGCAGATGTTGCTGTTGTTGATGTTGTGAGAACTGCGGTTTATTGCTTCCATCGGTCTGTTGTTGGTTCTGAGCTCAGCATCCAAATGTTCAATGTTTACGATGGTGGCTGGCTGCTTCCTGTGGGTGTTATGTGTGAGTTTTGCTTCTGTGTGTGTGAGCCAGTGCTTTTTCCTGTTGCATTTTTGTGAGTGTGCGCATATTTTTTTTATTTTTGCAAATATGCATTTCCCATAAATGTTTGTGTCCATGTAGCTACAAATGGTTCAAGCTTATTTGTACAAGCATGCTAATGTATGTATGTGTGTGTGTGTGTGTGTGTGTGTGTGTGTGCGTGTGTGAGACAGACAGCACTGAAATGTAATGATGCCAAATGAGAATGCTACCTACCTGGATGTCTTGTACTCTGTAATTATAAAGTACTGTAGATGAAACTGAATGCACTGAGCACACAAGTATGTATGTGTGTGTTTTATGGCTTGTGTAAATAAACACCTCATCCTCCACATAGTCTGTCTGACCTGCTTTGTAACCCTTTACCTACACATACGCGAACGCACACACAATTTGCGAATGGGTTCCAGATGTGGAGAAATGAGCTGAATTTTTCAGTCAGACACGTGTGAGCTTCAGTTTCTGTATGTCTGCTTTGTTTTCTCTCCCTGCAGCACTCAGACACAGACGGCCGCGTGTATGATGTTTATGCCATCTTTCTATGGCTTAAGTAGGCCAGTGTCGAGTGTTCGGCTGACCACATCAGCCTATGTGGTCTTCTGACACACTGGCATGCAGGAAATCAGGCTCTGTCTCGTGATCTTGTTTGTAGCCACAGTTTTGTGATCATGAATGTGCTAATTGTTTTGGTGTTTCATTCTTCGCTCTCGCCACATTATGAACAAAAGAAAATTGAAGGGATATTGGAACTGGAAACAATGAGTGCTGTCAAATTTAAAAGCCCACAAGGAAAATTTAATAGGCACATAAAATGCTGATGTAAATGAATATGAATACATTATTCACATATGAAGAGATAGAAATATACCACGCTTGAGGCAACTTGCCAAAAACGTAACACCACTTCCCAAATCAAAACACAAAGATAATTCACGGTACCCATTCTTTACAAGGTGTAGATAGTTTTGAAGTTCAACATACTGACATGTTCATCCTCAGGAGAAAGCCTGACAGATGTTGTACAGATAATCGTGAAGTTAGGGACCGCTTCAAAAGTGCATGAAAATTGGCCATGAGAGCTCTTCTCTTAACGGCTTTCTCATTGTTTGTCACAGACACTTCAGATCTCCACCCACTGCGTGCACAACTTCCGTTTTCAGAAAAATTAGGCAATACAGCCTAATGCAATTCTGACATGGATTTTTCCAGTGTTAAAGCGTCCTATTTCCACTATTCACTTCCACCAGATGTTATTGTGATGTTAATAGATACAGATGTAGGTATTGACAGTAGCTTTGCGTTACACCCCAAGACGAGTCCAGCCTTGTGTGGGTGGGGTGATCATGCTAGACATTTTGCATTTTGCTTTCATATCCAAGCCATCTCCTCTTGTCTGTTTCCAGGTGACCTCACCAAATAAAGCAATTACGATCAATCATCAGTGGAGATCTGTCACTCCCATGCTGCTGCTGCACGTTGTGATTCTGAGATGAGGCTAATTTCATGCGTCTCTCTATTCCTTCCTCCTCTCTTCTTGCGACATTTCCTTCTTTTTTCTCCTCCCACCATTATCCAGTGAATGTGAGATAATCTATTGGTCAAGAGTTATGATTCAGTATTGGAGACATTAGATGCCACAACCTATTTACGTGCCCATCCCCCCCCCCTTTCTGAGTGTGTGTTGGTGTATTAAAGTGTGAGCGGCTGCATATGAATATTTACTGCTATCTGATTGTTACCTCCTGGTGTCTGATCATTGTGCGACAGTATGAACTACAAAGTGCATTAAAAGTGTTCATACCCTGCAAATGTATTTGATATCAAATCCTCTAGAAAAACATCTGTCTTCTAGTTTGGCTGAAGTTATGTAATGAGGACTTCCTGTGTCTTTGCATGCTTTTTAGTTGAGTCACGGGTCTTTCCTCTGACATAAACAATGATAAAAAACAGTAAAGATGCTCTTTCCCCGAAAAAGCCAGCATGGCTGTCCTCCTGCTGATTGAGAGTTGCTGCTAACTCAGAAGTACACTCTTATTTCTTGTGCAAATCAATTATATCTGCGTCCTGCTAGGGCTGCCAAAATGCTGGCTGTGAAAAGGTCGATGGAATAAATAATTATACTGACTGTATAGTGTGTGACAGCAGTCATTGATAGTCATTATCCCTCGACTCCATGGCTCCCCTCAGCTATGTGGAAGTGTGAATTTTGGTTTTACATCCACCACTGACACAAACATGAGTCCAAATTAATGTTAAGGCTGCTCCACGTCTGCCTGATTTTCCTGTACATGTGCGAAAACAGACCTTTTGGACCACAGACAATGAACAAAGTGTCCGGTACAGATTGGGCAGTGAGATTGTGTAAATAAGCAACTTCTTCAGGTGATAAAATCCCAATTATGCGGTTACAGCTTGTTGTGCTGCCCCCATGTGGCCAAAAAGATTAAAAAAAAACAAAAAAAGTTGAATAGTGTATTTACGCACTGTATGCAGGATCTGAGTACTTTTCCCATCACTGCTGAATACTAGAGGCAAAGTATTCCAATTCACGTACACACAAAGTCACCTTTATATATTCCACATGCTTCATAATGGTCTATTATATATTTTCTACATGTTAAAAGATTAGCAAATAATAGGAAAGTTCAGAGATATGTATGAAAGCATTCGACAATTCAACAGTAATCTTCAAAGAAGGTATGAATTCACAGCACAAACGCAACCTGCATGCACATAATAGGACATGTTTTGATTGCTCGGCTCACAACAAACAGCAGCGCTGGCAGGTTAGAGTCCAAGTAATAATGTCCTCTGCTAATGACGCCTCCTCATTAAGCTCATACTACCAACGATCAAACAGTGGCTATTGTTACATAACAGGACTGATGTCAGACTCAAACCTGCGCCATTGTGAGCGCACGTCATTTGATCACATTTCGACAAGAGTGTAATTTCCTCCTATAATTACCCACAATTCACAATATGTCCTGTTTGCTTTCTGTCAATTAATGTCCCACCAGTAAACATTTACATCCAGCGGACTAACCAGACGTCTGGAACACATCACTCATAACTGAGTTTACGCCACGCAATTGATTAGTTGATTAATTAAGCCTGTCTCTTTAATGGGATAATCTCTTGTCTTCTTGTGTTGTGATTAGGGCAGAGGAAGGAAGGAGCTGATGTGTGTCAAGTTTGTAATAGAGTGTGTGCAGATTACTTCGCTCATTGCTGATAGCAGCATCATATTATTGGAGGCTGACCTTGTTACAGTAGCAGTAAGGATTTAGAAAACATTCAAGGGGATGTTTACAACCCCTTTGACCCCTGGGCCTTAAACGCAATCCATGCCTTCTGTCTTACCAAAGACATTTAAGCCATTACGGTAAAAAGGAAAACTTAAATATATATTATAGTCTCACATAGCTGGGCCTGTCTCCACAGGTGTACAGGAACTAGCTATGGCTTAATTGAATCACAGTGGTTGTGGGCGGTGCAAAGGCCGGGATGCAGCAACGATACCTTTGCAAAACAAGGCTTTATTTCTGAGTTCCAGCCAGGTCATCCAATCAAATTATTTCAGTCTTTTTCATTTAATTTCTTGCCACAATCAGCATTCACAAATTCAAAAACATGACATAAAGCTGGGTGTCATCAGCATAGCATATATTACATATGTGCTTTTATCTAAGAAACTGATACTGTAGGATGACAGAATATAACTACATGTGCTGCTTGAATTTGGCGTTTTTAGTGAATATTTATTACATGGCTAAACTGTGACATTTTAGTTCCCCAGTCTTTTTCCACTACCAGTTTTTTTATACTAGAAAAGTCTGATATTTTGCCATTTAGACATATGAAAGTTGAAGCACCTGCAGGGGCAGCTGAGATATGAATACTGAAAGAAGTCGAAACAGCAGTTTGAGTTTAAGTGAAAGTCTTGAAGGAAATTTTGGCTGGTTCAAGAGCACACACTGAAAGATGATGAGATGGTCTGCTGATGTACACAATCTCGTCTTTACAATAAAAATGACTGTCAAGGTTTTCAAAAAAAGAGTTCACAGAGAGATAAAAGACACTGATTTCCAGAAAACGTGTTTCCAAATGAGTCAAAGTGAAATTTGTTGGTTAACATGCCCACATGTCCAGTCATGTGTAACCGCCCACAGGATGCAACGGTTGTTGATGAATATTATTTTCCACTTTCATTTGAATTTTTCAATCATCTCTAGTTCTGAGGAAGACCAGCTGCTCAGTAGATGAGAAATTAAATACGGTAAATTAATGCAAATGTCTTTCCAAAATTACCTACATCGGCTCTAAACTTTGTCTGCAAGGACTGAGCTTCTCTGAAAAAAGAAAAAAACCACACACAGTCATCTCTCTGATAGCTCTTATGGTCGTTCATCAAAAAAATATTGAAGTGAGAAGTTCTTAACACTTCATCTTAACAATTTTATCACAGTAAACAGCGGACAAGAATAAAGAGAGCTGCCCTTATCTTCCCTCTGCTGTCATCCGCTCATGAGCTGGAGGTGAACAGTCGGTCGAAGGTTAGAAAAGCAGCTTTTGAACAAGGGGTCACCAGGTCATCATGCACACAGGAGCATAGCTTGGGGGAAGTGAGCAAGTCAGAACAAGATGCAGATCAGCACAGTGGTTAACTGACCTTACTTTTACTCGTAGATTTGATTTTAACTATCATGCAGCCTCCATATTTAAGATCATTCTGCAGGGTTAAAGAGCTAGCTAAAAACATTTACCAGTGTATTCATGTTTCTGAAAGTTTTCCTCACAAATCAACCTTGGCAAGGGCAAGACCAACTCTGCCCTCATTAGCCAGTGATCACCATCACAACCACGAATAGACTACATATAAATAGCAGCACAGTGTATGTATTCTATTTATATGCGTATATATACTAGTTTTGCTTTTTAGCTCTCTTAACAGTACAGCTCTGGAGGTGGTCCAGAAATGTCTTAACAACTACTGAATGGAGTCCCATTAAACATGATGCTGGAATGATTCCTAGCACTATAATATCACAGGAAGGTGCATTTATGAATCCCACATCAACTGGTGCAGTATGTGATCGGTTATCTGTGAGGTGTGTGCATTTTGTTCCTTTAACTCAAGAGACTGACTCTCACATTAAGGGAACAATCTGTGTCAAACATGCCAGAATGTGGAATGAAATAAATCTAGTCTAATAAATCAAGAGCTTTCAGCTTTCGGCGGTTCATGCAGCTGAATTCTTAAATGACCGTTAAGAAATGCACTTCCTCTGCAAACCAGAAGTGCTCTCATCCACTTTCACTTTAACGTCGACGCAACTCCCATGCCTCATTTGCAGGGCCCACCGACAAACACAGGAGGACTTAGAGGTCCTGTTTACACCTGGTAATAACTTGCATTTGAGCACAGGCGTGAATGCACCGAGGATGCACTGACATCTGATCGCTCAGGCCATATTCAGAGCTGGTCTGGGCCACATATGGCCACATTCTTTCAGCAGTGTGTATGCAATGTGTCCTGGCCACGTTGAGGGACCACCTACTCAACTGACATCCACTGCATAAGCACACATGAAACACACTGTCTGATTTTTACTCGGTTCATTATATTTCATGTTATGTGTGGGGTCTAGGGTTAGGGTTAGCCTACATTTAGCAGCTGCTAAACTCAACTGATTTCACCATTTACACTTGATTTAAGAGAGAAGACAACATTTTGTTGATGGTAAACAAATCAAATTTTCCAAATGTAACTAATATGAACAACTTCTTTGTCGCCTGTGGAGAACGTCCCCAGACTTCCTGAAAAAATTGCACTATTTTGTGAGCTCTTGAGTTAGGAGAAACTTCCGAAGCTTTGTGAAAGGCTGTCTACAACAACTTCATCAATATTTGGGCCTCCTTGTCAATTTGGCAAATGTTATAGATTAAGTCATTTCTTTGCTTGTGTAACAAACAGCGTGTCCATTTGTCAAGGTGTGTTTGCAGCTACTGCTGTGCCCCTGTTTAAAAACAACAAAGCACTTGGTCTTTGCAAACAGAAACGATGTGGGTTTTTATTCACATAGAGAGCGAGGAAGTGAGATCCGACCACAACCAGTCACTTGAGCCCCATGTGGAGATGCACTGAGATGCCAGGTGAGAGCTGAGATACTTGAAACACTGTGACACTGTAATACTTGAACCGAACACCATTTCATTAGACTAGAGCTGTCCTATCTAGTCTGGTGCGCATGAACTGATGAAGCCTGCTCGGATGAGAGGCGAAACGTCTTCCAAGACAAACTGACAAAGTCCGGTTGCGAATGATTAAATGCCCTGAAGCTTACAATGACCTGGATGAATGAGAATATTCACAGGCAACACTGAAGAGACAGTGAGAAAGGATGCATGAGCTGGAGAGGGATTTCCTCTTTGGTCATGCAGCACAGAGAGAATAGAAAGAGGATTGCCTAACTCATAAATGTCCATCATTACACGCTGCAGAAACAAACAGTCTCTGCACACCAAATGTAGTTAAATATAGCAACACACAGGCTTTCCACAAGTCGCCCAGCTGTTAGAGCAGGATTACAATGACAGCTTCAAAACATCTGTGTGAAGACAGCTTCCTCCCCAAGCAAGTGAGGCACCACAGTTCAAGAAATATTGCAGCATTTTTACTGCCGTTCACAGGACGAGGAGCTAGACCGTGAGAAACAACAGTAACTGTCATTCAGAAACAAAGAAAGTGAATAGACGACAGCAGGGAAACTCTAGATGTCACGGATCATTATTTCACTCAGCGCTGAAGCTGTGTGGGCACATATGAGGTAATGCTGCTTGCTTCCAGGGTGGTGTCACTTGTTTGAAAGCAGACAACACGCCAGCCTGGTCTGAGTCAGCATGCTGTATGCTTTGTGTAAGTTACTGTTTGATGCATCACAACTGGAGAAAGAACAACAGCTTCAGCCAAGTTCAGTCACAGGCTGAGCCGAACACAAACACACACAGAGACTCTGTCACTCGAGAGCTTAGCGCTAACATCTGTACAGTTAGTGCACTGGCTGTTGGGGGGGGGGGGGGGGGGGGGGGGGGCAAATTTCACTCTTCAGAATGCTTCAGAAACTTTTCTGCTCTCAGTTTTGTCCTCGAAAAATATGAAGGAAGTTCATGTGAATGATTGCTGGCACACACCAGCACACACCCGCAAAACTTGTTTCACTACCATTACTGCTAGAGTCGAGCCATGATACGCTTCCTTTGGGTGCACGCATTTACAGCAGCGGGCTACCGAAGGAGACGTGGGATGGGAGTCAAGCAGAGATTGTGTAACAGGGAGATTATGGGGCTGCCTTGTCCAGCTGCCAGAGGAAAGTTTGGCCAAAAAGATCTTTCCTGGCGAGAGACCACAGCTATTACAGGTCAAAGGATACTGGAACATTCTCTGATTTACATCTTGTTTTCAAATAAAAACTATGAAAGATCGAAGGAAAGAGGAAGATTAAGAATAAACGGGATTAGAAATGACAGTCAGTTCAAAGAGGATTACTTTGCTACCTAGAATCAAGGTGGAGGTGAATTTTTTTATTGGTTTTGGTCAAATGTTTAGCCCAAAGACCATAAAATGTGTCTCAATACAACAAACTCAAAATAAAAATCTGACAACCCACCTTGAACATTTTATATGTACAACTTGTGAGAAGAATGTAATTTAGGGGGAAAAATGGAAACTTGGTGTCTTTGATGAAATAGTAAAAGCATTGATATCAAAGCTGTCAAACTCCTCGGACAGATGAGATGTTCCTCAGAAACAGGGCTGTGTATCATGTGTTTATCCTCACATTACAATAACACTGATTAGTTTGACATGTTCCTGGCAGGTGTTTGTACCCATAATGCTAAAAATATGTAACCACTGATATGTCATATTCCCCGAGCTTGAGTGACAGCGGTGTGGTTTGCAGCTGCAGTTGCTATCTGTTCTTTGAGGATACACAGAGATGGGTCTGCGTATCCCTCCAGGATACATCTGTTCACAGAGGAAAGTACAAAAACAGTGTGTAACATGTGATGTTATGAGTCCAGAGACAACAGCGATTGTCAAAGTTGACTCGGTAAAAAGTGTATTTGTGGATGAGAGTTGACGGGGTGAGAAGTCAGTGGTCTAGACATGTCTTGTCTGGGGGAGAAGTTAAATGTGTGTTTGTCCCATAATTTCTCATTTATCTTTTGCAGCTAAAACAACAAATCACTCAGGCTGATGGGGTTAGTATTGAGCCACAGTAAGAGCAGAAGTGTGCAGGCAAATAAATGAGGAAGCATTTTCCTGTAACTGTTATAAACCTGTTTTACCAGAAGAGACTCTGAAGTAATCTATGTCGTATTTTGCATTTAAGGACAAAGAAACCATTTCGCGAACTCAGCCATCATCAGACATTTGACGCAAGCTGGACTCCTGCACTTCTGTTGTATTTCTGACAAAGCAGCAGCTTAACAACTGTTTGCAGGAATATTAAACCATATTTGGTCACCACACCACAGGTGTCACAAAATCAACCCGGACTGAAAGAAACCTTTACTGTTTTCTCTCCTAAACACGAGAAGTCTGGCGTAGGGCACGCAAATTGATGCTTCTGTGTTATTTTAGGGGAAACTCCTGACCCGGCCGTGACACATTCACGGCAGAGACTTGCAGAGATGAACGGAGTCTTCTTTAGAATTTCACGATTTCAGAGTTGTGTGAAAAGCTCCCCTTCAGTTTCTCCTTCCTCCGTTTCCTGTCTGAACACATCCAGTTTCACTCTGACATTGTTGCAATTGTCCTCCCCTCCCCTGCACTTACTAAACTCTCAACAGACCTGTCTGCAAGTTTATTCCCGCCGAATGAAAATGTCAAATGCTCTTTATATTTTGTTTAGCTGACTCGGGCCGGCACAAAACACTCACAAGCCTTTGTTTCAGTTTGGTAAACACAAACATGACTCACTGAAACGCCATGCAAAATGTGTTGACCTCACATGTCCCTCGATTATGAGAAGAGAGACATGCCTCGAGTCTGGAGAGAGGTGAGCAGAAGAGTGAAATGAAGAAATTCATTCTATCTATCATTTATTCTGTCTTCATAGTTTTGTGGAAACACACTCTCTCTGAATTTGATGCCAGCCACACATTCTAAAAAGTTGGGACATGTTGGAGCTTGTGCACCGCTGTTAGGTCACCTTTCCTTTTAACAGCGCTCAGTGAGCGTTTTGGAAACTAAGGACACTAATTGCTGAAGTCTTCAAAGTGAAATTCTTTCCCATTCTTGCTTTTCCACTTTGCATCAGTCCATCTCAGACGACTTAAGTTACATTTTGTAGATGCAGTGACAAACTGTGCCCATGTGGTAGAATCCTTTATACAATCACGTTGGCTTTAAACGCAGCGTAGCCTGAGGGATCGGGCCCTCACATGCAGAGATTTCTCCGGATTCTCTGAATCTTATGACGATATTACGGATTGTAGATGGTGAAATCCCTAAATTCATTGCAGGTGCATGTCTAGAAACGCTTTTCTACTGTTTTTGACACAGTGGTGAGCCTCACCCCATCCCTGCCTGAGCCTTTCGAGGATGCCCCCTTCATACCCAATCACGATACTTTCACCTGTTACCAATGAACATGTTTACCTCTGGGATGTTTCAAATGTTGCTCCTGTCCCAACTTCTTTGAAACGTGTTGCTGCATCAAATTCAGAATAATCATTAATATTAATCATATGTATATAATTACAAAAATCAATGAAGCTGATGAGGTGACACAGTACTGTAAATGGATTGTCTTTGTATGTATGTTGCATGTCATATTCTCCATCTCCAGCTGAATCTATGTACTTACTGTACATCTCACTGCAACTTCTTCATTTCAGCACAGACAATAGGAATTTCCAGTGACATTTTCACCAATGGGAACTCACAGAAGTGGAATATTGTCTTGCTATTAGTGAGAACAAGGTCAGTTTAAAAGGTGATGACAGCCCATTTCCTCAAATTATGCCATCACTCAAGTTGTTACTACATCAAAGTATGTGTCAGGTGATCCTGAGTCATTGGTGTGTTGTGAAACAGCCAGTTAAAACAGGTAAGTGTCTCTCTCTCTGCTTGTTGTGAAGAGCAGTGAGCTGATACCTGGAGCAAAGCCAGCTTCTTCCTACCAAGAACTGAACTCGAAGAAACTCTCTTCTTCCTCCTGCTTCCATTTCTCTTTCTGTTCATCTATAAACAACTCATGTGAGATCCTGTGCTCGGCCAGTGGGGCTAAACACTAAATCAAAATTACCATAACAGAGCATATAAGGTCTTTCTCGCTGGGTGCACAGTCTTGTGTTCTCTACATGGGTGTGTGTTTATGGAAGTGTGTTAGTTCTGTATGTGAGCCAACAGTGAGCCTTGTCAGGACCTGCTCGAAGAATCTGATGTCTGAATAATGCAGGCGAACAGGCAGAGCTAGCAGCAGCATCCTCCCATCAGCGTTCTGAAATAAATTCCAGGATCTAGCGTCTGCAGACATTAAGTATTTGTCTTCTTTGGGGACTGATGGCAGGCGGATGCCCCTTGTGGTCTTCCTGTTGACGTTATCGTGGTCACGCCGGGGCTGAATGGATGTTATTGATTGCAAGCCATGTCTCCTTTCCAAACCAAACCATAAGAGGAATAAAGATAAGTGAAGCCACAGAGCTCTGGATAAGATTTTGATGTCACATATATGCTTTAGCTCTCATTTCCAGGATCCTTTAGTTACGTATGACGCAATTTCAAATACTCTCTTTCCTTCAATGTCCAATATTTAGTATAAAGACACCAGTGCAGTCAAGGAGAAAATTGTTCTACTATCAGTTTGTAATCAGCTGATCGATAAAACTAATATTACTTTGAACACAATGATTCTGCTTTGGATATTTCCATGGGCTGGCTGGCTGACTGGCTGACTGGCTGGCTGGCTGGCTAACTAACTAACTAACTAACTAACTTACTTATTGACTTCAAATTATATGACGAAACAAACACAATCACAGTCTGACTTGGAATAAGTAGGTTATGGTGTCCATTCTTGGACCCCTATATTCCTAGTATACATTCAGTACGTCGTCATTGCATCTTCATCTCTGTTTTATTAATTTCTGATGATGATAGCGGCATTTATTCTGAATTTACAAAAGCAAATTTTACATCTCCAACTCAAACCATAAACGCCAATTGATCTACTCTTATGATGTTTGCTGCCAAAAACAAAATGTACTGTACAAATTCTTAACTTCTCATTAGAAACAAATATCTCAGGTCTCTGTGACAAAACTTTTGTTGTTTGACGTGATGAAAAATGAAGTTGTATATAATATAATCTCCCTGATGGTAGAACATTGTGGTCATTCTGAAACGGCCCAGTATTCCCACGCTCTGTTGATCCTGGATGGAAATGCATCATTAGACTTTACAATTAACCCAGAACAGCAGGCCAAGTCTGTTCTCAAGGTGATGTCTTACCACATGGTAAAATGTCCCCTGATTAGATGAGACTGCAGGCTTTTGTGTGTCTGTATTTGGGGGGGGGGGGGGGGATTCCTGGCATCATGTGTCAGCGAGTGATGGAGTAACCAGTGTCTGGTTTAAATATCACACACATATTTACTTTGGCTTCATCCACATTGCTGATTTATACTGTTACTATGTTTTGTACCACATTTCCCAGAGTACACGGTGTCCAGCACTGTCATGGCTTCTCCTCAGACGTTCTATTAGTACAGTAAAAATGTGCATGAACGCTCATTACTGCAAAGAAAAGAAAAACACGCTGGATTTAAAAAAATACTCGAGAGTCAAAATATTGATTTACTATCCTATTTCAAAACACTGACTTCAGTATCTTATTTTTTTTTAAGATTTTTGTTGGCCTTTTACCTTTATTTGATAGAGCAGCTGAGGCGAGACAGGAAGATGGGGAGAGAGGGGGGATGACATGCAGGAAAGGGCTCCTGGCTGGAAGTGAAGCTGGGCTTCTGCAGGAAGGACACAGCCTGAGTACATGAGGCATGTGATCTACCAGGTCAGCTACTGACCTCAGCTATTCCACCCTTCATCACTTTTCATCCATTTTTCTTTACGTTTGTCGCTCTGTTGTTAAAATCAATGGATAATCTGGGTTAAAAAAAAAAAAAAATCAATGAAAAATTCACTTCATCTGAGCTTTTGAGATCTTATTTTGGAGGGACCATCATCAATTGTGCAGTTTGGTCGATCATGCTGTCGGTCGTATACTGGAGTGCACTTTGTGATATTGTTGTTAGGAGACGATGCAATAGAACAGAAAGCATTCTGGTGGTGGCTTCCTGAGGATCAATAAAGAGAAGGTCCATGAGTCCCGAAAGGGAAACTACACCATCAATCCAGTGACCTCAGCCTGCTCATTTGTCAACTTCCTCAAATTTCTCCCTAAACCCAGAGACCGAGGCTCAACCTGCTACTGCTCCAATACATCCAACGCAGGAAACAGCATGCCAAATTATTTCATTTTGTTGACATCCATTATGCGGAAGTTCTGCTCCTGAAAAGGTAATAATGCATCAGGCAAAAGATCATGTGACAGCACCTCAAACAGCTAATTGTTGAAACTAAGGAAGCTGATTAATGAAAGAGTATTTTTCATAATTCATTAATTATTTTTGTCAATACAAAATGTCGCACTGCCTCGAACAGGCCTCCTTTGTCTTCATTCTGAAGAGGGAAACATGCATTTCCTTTTCAATGCTTTGAATATGAAGCCAGTGACAGATGTTAGATAACCATAAATATGATGAGTATTCGAGCTATTAAAACATGCATTATTCATATTACTGACTGTTTCACATCTTCCAGGTTTAATAACTTGCAAAGTTTGGAGCATGTCAATTTTGACATTTTTAGACAATTTTTACATGAAATCAGGTGTCTGTTTTTGTGCTATGACAACAAGCAAAGTAACAAACCCAGAATCTGAATATTCACTCAACTGCAAGTACTCAGAACATGGCCAATATTTAGAAGAATATTTCCAGGAGGAAAATCTCAAATGGACAAGTAATGTACTGATGTGGTTGATTGAGACAGATTCATCCTGGTGTGTAATCGAAGTAGACAAACTAAACAAACTTATCCCTGATACTCGTTTGTATCCATATATTATCCGGCATGTTTTGGGCTGTACTTTATGGTCGTCTGAAAGCTGTTTCAAATAACAGAGGAAGTGACGGACAGTAAAATACAATTTGAAAGATAAATATATCAGGCTGTAATGGAGGTGCATTTGCCAAGTAAAGATGTGCGCGAGGCATCAATTTGCCCAATTGAATTTATTGATGTTGCTGAAGTAAATAAATGCTGAACAACTTGTGGGGAGTGAAAGGGAAACAGGAAGGGGACTGTTATCACATATACAAACTTCCTCTGAGACTAATTCTTCAGCACGAGTCAGCCTCTCTCTAATAAATATGTCTTTCAATAGGCTGCGTTTTGTGATTTTGTGTGTGTGTGTGTGTGTGTGTGTGTGTGTGTGTGTAGGGGACTGTTTAAATGATAAAACTACAGTAGGTGGTCCTGCAGTGACAGCAACATAAACTGCTACTCTGAATAAAAGATGGATGATGGAAGAGCTCAAGCTAAAAATGCATGGATGGCGGAATAAAAACATTATTTTTAACCGTCTGAAGCCATAAATATTGACATATCTCCATTTATCTCTGTTTATACACTCCCTCCCCTCTATTTCCTCTGCTCTCCGCCTCATACATAATCTACCTCTCCTTCCTCTGATCACTTTCCATGTCAAACTTCCCTTCCCTCTGACCCCTGGTCATCCATAAATATTGACAGACCTCTCCTTATCGCTCCTTTTCTGCCATGTCTACACGCCCTCGTGAATTTTTAAAACCCAGTCCAACGTCTGCAACCCACAAATATCCAGCGAAGACATTTCACTGCAATTACAGAAGCAGCCCTTCGTGTACTCGTGGTTGGGAATCACTGCAGTTTATGACACTCTTTGGCTTCAGACGCAGCTCTTGATTGAACTAATCAAATAAATGCAACTGCTGGCACTCAATAAAGACCAGAAGACAAAAGGGCTAAAAGGAGAATCTACTTCACAGTTTGGATAGAAGTGAAAGAAGAACTAAAGAGGAAGCGGGGTCACAAACAGACTGTCGATCTCAAAGATAACAGTACATACTCGCAGAGTTGTGAAAACCCACGCATGAATTTGTCAGATGCAGATTAACATTCAACCCTACAGTAGAGAGTCACAACATCGAGGCGCCAATACTTCAAACTAATCAAAAGAACGCCAAGCACCGAGAGCTCATTGATGAATGGCGCTCGAGGCTTCTCGCTGCTGCTGTCTGGCCATCTCTACTGTGCGTATGTAGAGTCAAACAGACATGGAGGCATGCAACAAGAAAAAGCACATGTACCGTATGAAGAGCGTTCACAATGCAAGGCTGAAAAACACAAGAGTACTCAAAACAGTAAGCATCCTAAAAATGGCTGCATGAGTGAGCTGTTGATGCAAACAAATCAGCCACGATGAAATGCACGGGAATGGAGGAGCTTGTCACAGATCAGTCCAAGATTAATGATAAAAATAGAGATTGTGAAAGATGGTAACTGCAAAATACTGTACAGGATTGTATAACAGTACAAACTGTACACACATAGTACGCATTATGGTGTTGGCACAATCATTCAAACAAGTCCCAGCTGGTCCACAAAGAGCAACTACACCTGTTCAAGCTGCTCATAGTGGCTGTTTTATATCATCATTTGCTGGCTTGAAGGCGCTTTCTCCACAGTCTGGTATAAATGATGCTCTTACTGAGTTTGTTCTTTCAGTTATGATCTCATTCATTTACACGCCAAGGTATGACACTCCCATTTATCACAACACAACCGTGCGTGTGTGTGTGTGTGTGCATTATCATCATGCACAGCGTCCATTCGTCAAACAGGTTAAAAAAAAGTGCAATTGCTCGTACAGCGCTTCAATCTGTGTATGTGTGTGTGTGAGATTATCCAGCAAGTGCCACATTCAAGTGATTTATCTGCTCCAGTTTACTACAACCACCTCATCAACTCTGCTCTGCGTGTGTGTACAACCTTTCTCAAGGACACAGCCAAGCGAAAGCCCAAATGGGACGACACAAGTCCGTTACCCTGCTCCTCAATCAATAACACACACGCACGCATGCACGCACGGATGCACGCACGCACACAGGCCATTCATCCAGTTTCCAGATGCTCATTCCCACATCATTCTTGAATCACACGCTGACCAGGATGAAGAAATCACGTGATCTCTTCACTTCTCTCCTAATGCCTCCATTCATCATTCCCCATTCACAAACACATCATGTTTAATGCATGTAGGTGACCTGCGCACTCACCACAGAGGAGCCATTTAATGCCCTGCATGGTCCTGCTTTCTTTCACTCACAGTCTGCATTGAAACCTGCAAGTTTAATTCTCTCAATCAGCCTCTGAAATGATTCAGTGCAGTGATGGCTGTCTGCTGGCAGTACAAGGCTGCAAGGCTTCAATGAGGAACAGCTGGCAATGATACTGAGTGCCAGTATTTAGAGTTATGACGACTATGTTATGGACTTCACATCCATGCAGCACTTGCATTGATCTACTGCCCCCACCACCCTCAGCCTGTGTCCCCTTGGGACTCGTACATGACAGCAAAATAGCATATTTAGTGTTTCATACATGCAGCTCACAGCTTTATGTCTCACCCTAACTAATGACCCATCACACATTTAGACGTCAATGAAATGGTCCTCACAGTGAATGGGTCATCCGTCCGCTGTCAGGACACGCTGCTTGCATTGGATTAGTAGGAATTCAATGTTCTATCAGATAAGATGTGTGATGAAGGTTTGTTTGATCAACAGCACACAACTGGCTGTATGCTGCCTCTGTGCTGCAGTGCAGCTCACATCGAGTCATCGGAAGACCGAGGTGAGAAAAAAACCCTGTGGTGCTGAGTGAAAGTGTCAAAATGAGCAAACTACACCATCTGCCATGTGCGAGGGTTCAGTATGCTTCACACAAAGCATGAACAGCTTTTGCCTCCAGATGTGGTTGTACAGCACATTGTACAAACTAGCTGCTGCTTTCAAGTATAGCCCAGCTTTAAACAGAATGAACAGTCTGACAGGTGTTGTTGTCTTCTGTCTGCATCGACACAGG
Organism: Chaetodon trifascialis; assembly: GCF_039877785.1. Taxonomy (NCBI): domain Eukaryota; kingdom Metazoa; phylum Chordata; class Actinopteri; order Chaetodontiformes; family Chaetodontidae; genus Chaetodon; species Chaetodon trifascialis. Next base: position 6,352,513 of record NC_092079.1, on the reverse strand, counting down.
ATGTGTTCAGGCACAATTTCAAGTGTAGGTCACCAGGATTTTGCCAGCACTCAGAACCACAACATACAACCACTGCAGTTACGTATGTATGGACTTTAAGCATAAAAGTGTGCTTCAGGTCAGGTGCATGCAGCACAAGTAAAATGTGAGCTGTTGTCGACAACAAGTCCTGTGTGTACAGGCCATTAGCTTTCAGGCAATCCTTAGATTTAATAGTTAAGAGTGTTTGCATCAATAATTTGTCTATTTTATTTTCATTTCTAGTCTCCATAATTCACTGTCTTACTCACTATACTAACTTAAATGCATTACTGCTCCACACCAGTGTTTTTTTACACTGTGGTTCATTTACGACAAATGATGTACAGTATCTGGGCTGCAGCCTCCGTTGTCTCAATTCTAAATATTTAATACAGGAGAAAACACTTGTTGATGGTCTGCGAGTGACCTGCATAATTATGTTGTTTGTACTGGAAATGAGGATTCTGTCATAACCAGTACACCATCAATCATACATGACATGCTGAAACGCAACACAGTACCAATAAAGCATTTGAGTGTGTGTGTGTGTGTGCGTGCGTGTGCGTGTGTGTGGTAGAACAGGAATGTTGACACAAGAGAGAGAGAAGAGCTCTGACATCGCTACACACCCCAGGTACCACAAGCACATGATTTTGAGAGGAGAGAGCTGTCCAGGCTTATCATGGGTCACACACACACACACACACACACACACACACACACACACACACACACACACACACACACACACACACACACACACACACACACACACACACTTTCTAATCAAGAAGGAAAACGCTGTGGGACACTCCTGCAGAGTCGAGGTAGAGGAGGATGTTTACCGGGCTGTACATGTGGAGACAGAGAGAGGCACAAAGAGGAGGATGTTTACTCTACTGTAGCTTCACATACTGTCAGGAAAGTCGACGTAAAGCTGAGCGTGACCCCAACACACCCACACACACACCCACCCACACACCCACACAGACGCACACAGTGTATTGACCCTGTTTGCGCCTAAAAGAATTAGAATAATATGGACAAAATTCTTCATATTGATTCAGTAAAAACCTCTTAATGGCAGCAAATGTTATTAAGTGCTGACTACAGAGGTGTGTGTATGTGTGTGTGGGGTGCATTCCAGTAATGCAGCAATGCAGTCAGAGAAGATGATATTTAGAAACGAGCCCTCATTAATAAATCAAATTCAACCACTTAGAAAATCCCCACGTCGGGTTTCATGTTGCCGTCTGGGTTTGAGTGAAGCATCTTTGAAACCTCTGATGATGAGACGGCTGTAAAGGCTAAAAATGTGACTTCTGAGAGCCTTTTTTTGGGTTGACCTTGGCATTAGCATTAGCATGAGATTATGCTGGCATGACTTGATAACCAACAGAAATGTCCAAACAGTTCAATATTCATGTTGGTGGATGTCACTGCACAGCAATGATGCATTTTCTCCAGGTGCTTTTCACTCTTTTTTGTAATCTTAGTTAACACGTTATTTTCAACCAAACCACAATGTGTCCCTAAACTCAATCAACTTGTTTTCGTGCCTAAACCCAATATTACGTATTCTCTCATTTAATGTGGAGGGCAGGAATTTAGTCTCAGCTAGACATAAAATCAGAGATGCTTAAAATAAAGGCAACGCTTCAGAGGTTTCAATTACTTTTTCCACAGTTTCCAACATTTGTTTCAAGTCACAACAGAATTAATCTGTATCATCTACAAATAAAATTGAAGTTCTGGGAACCTTTCAAGTATCATTCATTTACAAAATAAACCATAAAGGACCCAACACTGAGCCTTGAGGAATTTAGAATTCCTATAATTTATCTGAACACATTGATACCCTGACTGGACATTCAACACTCCCTGCTGCAGTTGGTATTTCCTCCAGTCTGAGTACTGTCCATAAAAAGCACATGAGAGCTTAGATTTGGTGAGCACTGTAACAGACACAACAAAGGCATCTCAGGATCTGATTGAGTACAACTCTGCAGCCCTGTGACATCATCTCCAACAGCTTCCAGATTAATTTCATCACTTCTTCGGAAAGTGATGCGTACACATGGCGTCGATGTCTCATAATAACAGCCAGCACACACCTCGCCTGACTCATACAACAACAAACGCACTCGCAAACACTGCTTGAAACGCCTCAAAGAAAAGCAAAATCTACCAAAAAAAAATTAACCAAAAATATTTGGGGAAGGTCGACAGATGTTAAACCACCACCACTCATACCTCCTGATGTTTATCACCATCAATTACATGGAGAAAACTTTTGTTTGGAGCAATTCATCTTTCCCTGTAAAATTTATTTTGGCTGACGAACAAAGATTTGGAAATGAGCCAGATCAGAGACTAACACGTAATGTTAATATTCTTCAACAGCACATTGCAGTTGTCCCATTATGCTAGAAACATCTGGGGCCAGACTGCATAGATTTGAGACTAAAACTCACTCAAAAGACAGAAATATGCAGCCTTTTCATCTGATGTATGAAGCTGTGCGTATGCATGGTTCTGCCTTATATATTTCCATCATTGTGAAACTGGTCACATATTCAGGAGCCTGACTTTCACTCATGGGATGTAGGCGTATTAGTGCTGCAGCCACTCAACCTATCAACAACAGCAAAGAGGAAGAGCGACGTAAGACATCAGAGGTGTTTAGTTTGCAGATTACAGTTGCAGCCGTAAACACTAACCAATAATAACCGATGCCACGCCGGTGTTCTCCGATTTCAAGCCCAATCTGAAACTACATTCAGATGTAAATCAGATGGCAAACCAAGGCTACCACTGATACGAGGCAGGTGAGAGATGTCTTTGTATTGTCATCCAAAATATGTGAATGCATATATCTGCTTTGTAAACGATGTTAAACAGCGAGCAGCTGGACAGTCAGCAGGCCTCTGGCCTCTTGTTTTGTGCTTCACGATGCCTCTGCTCCATTTGCGGTGTGTCTCTGAGTCTCTGAGGACCAGCAGGAATGCTGACCTCTGGTCTTCCTCTCTCTGGGTCTCTCCCTCCCTACTTTGCAATTAGTTTCCAGGAAAAATATGTGTCTTTTAATCCACGCTGAATTTGGAAAGCTCTGAGCAGGAGATCTTAATCCGTCAGCCTTCATATACCGTTATTGCAGCTGAAGGAGCAACATCAGTCAAAATTAGAAAAACCACCAGGAGAATAAATATATCAAAATTATCACATCACATCAGATCATTTTGACCTTTATTTCTGTCTCGTCTTTTGTTACACTTGAAAGTCAGAGGTCAAGAACACTTCAAAAGGCTTTCAGACTCATCACAGTGGATCAAACCCAGAATAGAGACTGCAGCTTCACCTCCATACAGCTCTGGAGCAGCAGTAACAGCTCAGCAGAGTCTGGCGTCCACATGCAATCCCACATCTCTCTTCATGAACATCCATGTTTGGAAAATCGAAAAGGTTTACAACGCCACGTCTGAACTTTATCGTCTGGGCTCAGCTTACCTTTCCAAATGTCCTCAGGCTTGATGCACAGGAGACAGAAAAAACATTCTTGAAACACGAGTGCTTCAAAGGACGAGTCATTTCCAAATGAACAGTAAAGCGGACATGAGATGAAAGGAGGAACCCAAAGGAACTCCAATAAAAGTCAATCATCTATCATTCACGGTTTCAGTCTGAAAGCTTCTCAAACTGCAGTTTCAGCCACGAGCAGAAGACCAGAAAGGATGTTAGTGAAAACACTGGTCAGACTGGAACTAAGACATGAAAGACAATAAAAACTGCAAGAAAAAGTAATAATAATTCAACATTCTCTCAACTGTTTTTGGCCATTTGGGGGCACAGGGTTTACTTAACAGACAGCAGTGTTAGTTTTCATTTGCACTTGTGTTTTTGTCCATCTGATCAATGACAGTCCAGTATTCACTCTCCCTTTCAGCTCAGGTTTTGGTCTCCACCACCTCCTGAGGGGAACAGCTGTGTGGCTTCTGTACCACACATCCATAGACAACACGGATAAACACGGATAAACACGACAGCACGGGCATGTGCTGACACAGCACGTTCTGAGGTGACCTTTGCTTCCATGTGTCGTCATTGCAATGTCATCGCAACTTCCTGTTCCTCTTTCTTTCATGACAGATTCTCTTCTGCTGGAAATTGGTGGTTTACGAGGGAAAGAGCCCCAAAATAGCCAAGGACAGACACACACACACACACACAGACACACACACGCACACTGCCAATAACTGAAGTCTGTGGGAAAGAGCTCACTGCGAAAAACAAACGCTGAACCAAGTTGATCTGACTTGATCTAAATTTTAGAAAAAGGATCAATGCATAAAAAGGCTCAAGGTGGTTTTGGTCTCAGCAGTGTTACTGATGTTTTTGGTATCAGCAGGTCGACCAAAATGATACTGATCCACACAAATCTAACGATCTCATGAGACAACAACTGAAAATAACAAATAGGTAAAAAATGGATGGATGCTGATTTTCCCTTGGTTAAGCAGCCACGAGCAGGAAAACTAAACCTCAAGCTTCTGGATTCGGCTGCAGAAAACCTCTGAACATTACTGGAGAGTAGCTGTCAGCCAGACTTTATCTTCAACTCTGTGTCACTGACACACACTGCCTTTGTTCACCTGTCCAACACACACACAGAGAGAGAGAGAGAGAGAGAGAGAGAGAGAGAGAGAGAGAGAGAGAGAGAGAGAGAGAGAGAGAGAGAGAGAGAGAGAGAGAGAGAGAGAGAGAGAGAGAGAGAGAGAGAGAGCTTTTGTTTACCAATCCAATAGGTGCTAAAAGGGATTGTATTGTAAGGCTCCCCAGAGCTGGAGGCAGGAGAGGATTTCTTTGTGTTCTAGCCAACAAAACCAACACAGAGGTGCTTTCACTGTGTCATGCAACCCTGTTTGTATGCACTATCAGCATTTTGTCCGTGCAATCACTGCACATGATAGATCTGGTCTGAAACTCAAACAGACGATTCATGTGCAGACCATCTCCCTTGTTAATCAATCAATCAACTGTCTGCAAGATGATGTAAAAATGTCAATCACATTCTCCCACAGTCCTCGCCAGTACGAGAAATGGTTCACCAATATATGACTAAAGTAAAAAACATTAAAGGGTTAAACTCATTGCAAATCACCAAAATCCTGTTTTACTCTTTTTAGAAAAAGACTCATCTTTTATTTGCAGGTCTCGGTCGGCGCCGGTTCCTAATCAGTGCAGTGTGACGAGCCATGTTTTGTTTGAAATATTACGAGAAAAGAAAAACGCATCAGATCCAGGAGGAGTGCGAGAGGATCTGTCCAAAGCCACGTTACCATCTGCAGTAGTCTCTCTCCCCACAAAGCGAACAGAAAGAGCAAATTTCCTGACATCTACTCCACGCTGGCTATTGTTGCTCTTCCCAGAATTGTGTAATAAAGCCAATAAAAGCCTCTCAGATGTCTCTCTCTCGTAGATGGCTTTCTCTCTCTCACACTCACACACACACACACACACACACACACACAGAGAATATAAACCTGCTAAAATGACGACAAACACATTCATTTTGCAATTCTGTCTCTGCACATTTTACATCAACACATGCGTTAAGATGTACACACACTAATTGTAATTGTTGTGGTGAATTCATATCTCCAAAAGCCATGAAATCCACACGAATGAAAACCGTTCGATTAGATCGCCCATGTTCTCTGCTGCCTTTGACATTTCCACACATCTGCATAAGGAGTCACATGTGCTGCAGAAGTAAAAATGAAGCAGAGCAGACGGTGAAGGCTGCATACTGTTACATGTAGTATCTGTAACAAACCTTTCTGAACATTAACAACATTAATGGGACATTTTGTGTGCACAGGTTCTTCAGTACATACATACAGAAATGACTCTATTTGTAACTATGGTCACTTATAGGTGACTTCATAATGTTGTTGGCTCCCCCTCTTGGCTGACTGCACACAGTAGACGCTGTAGTCAGTTGGACCTCTGTGCAAATAATTAATGAATCAAGAAACTTCTCTTCTGATTCTAAAATAAGTTTCATGTAACAGGAAATAAATGGAGGCCCTGGAGGATTTCTGCTCAGCTTTGTGTTCTGGGGAAGTTACAGTAGGCTGGAAATTGCATGAGGTCATCAAACTAATAAGAATTACAAAGGTGTGAACTGTCCTGCCCCAACACGTGTTACAAAAACATATTTCAGTTTCCTCTCAGAAACTAATGATGTAATTAACCTCAGGCTGCTGTTTGACCGGCGGTGCAGTGAGGAGGGTTTTATTCCTCACACATCAGCACCTGATTGTCTGGACCTCTCACAATTTTCAGAAGGTTGCTTTAAATGTCACTCTCATTAAGTGACTGCAGAGTGAACGTACGATTTTTGATAAATCAGTCACACGCTGAGCTGAGCCCAGACAGATCATTACACATCTGAGAGCTGAGCGTGAGGTCACCGCCACAAGCGTCATCGTATATTTCCTAAAAAAAGGCAGAATTTCCTCTGATGTTAGCTGAGCTGCTCCCAGTCAATCAATTCCTCTTCACTGTGCAGTGCTACATGGAGAAAAAGTTAAATATAGAATTATTGTGGGCAGATTAAATAGAGATTTTGGTCTAACACCTTTTGTTTTTTCATTGTGCAGACTTCCTGTTCAAAACGATGCAGGGCTTTAAATAAACTTACTGTACGGAACGCATGACATGACATTATTCAGCAGCCATGACGCCGTTGCAGGGTCATAACTGACTCAACTCTCCAAAGACACCATACTAAAAGTAAAGACTCGTCTCATTTTGACTCATCGGTGTCCCCACGCCCTTCAGGGTTTCAGTCCTATTCGTCTTTCTCCCCTACGGTGGAGAGACGGGAAGTGGTGCTGAGGGGTTCCCATGGCAACGCAATATGTCACCGGTGGCAGCTGGCCAAATATTAGCAGTGACCTCAGGAGGTGATGAATTAATCATTAATAAAATATTGTAGCCTCAGTGCGCTCTCACGTTCACACACTCATGCATTTGTCAGAGTCACTCATGGACTTTCTGATGACCACAGAGGTGCCGATTTTCCCACAGGGCAGAAAAAAAAATAGATTTTGACCACTGAATTTTCCAGAGGGGAAAGTTGGATCTGAAACGTGGACACATTGTGTCACGATATTAGACATTCACTTGATCTGGTCTTCAAGTCTCCTGAATACCAGCTCATTTTTTCCACTGCAGGTAGCACAAGCTGCATGTCTGCTTCCACACTGCACTGCAAAGTGTGCAGCACAATGGAAAGACAACAGAGGAAGAGACCGATGCAGGCTGTAAGTTCGAGACTTTCAGGTCCGAGATCAAGACTTTATTGCCTTCATCACTTGGATTCAACTGGGAGGAAATTGTTTTGGTGCACACTCACAAGAAAGGACGGGCGAACACAGAAGCATTACATTAATACACACCCTGAACCATGTCGCTGGTGCAAGGAAAACAGCTCTCATGCTAAAATATATCTACAATCCCGCAGCATGCTTTATGGCTCCTGAGGGCCATCAGTCTGGCATCCAGGCATTCACTGCTTCTTCTATTTATTGCAAACAAAGCCGAAGCAAAACAGAGGAGACGAGCGGAAAGACCGAAATGTTCCCCCCGGACAAAGAGCGTAACATGACCTGGCTGTAAGTTTAATAATTAGTGTTTAACACAGAGGGCAGCAGAACAGTCTGATTTAGATCAGAGTATCAGACACCAGCTGGCTTGAACAGATATTATTAATCCCTCAAAAGAAACAAAGAATAGAAAAAAGGACTATTAGCCTGTGGATAATATTTCTGCTGCCTGTGGATTTTTCTTAATTACTTCACTATTTACTGTTTTCTATTTAAATATTTAAGCTCTCCAGGTCAATTTTCATTCCTCATACCATCATGATACAACACACAGTACATACAAGTTGTAAGATTTTTGCTTCTTTCCTGTAAAAGCAGTGCATTATTTTCAGATAACCACAGCTCTGACACAGTCCTGTCACCCTACATCACCTCTTTAAATCCTCTGAGCTGATGGCTGAGGCTTCTACGAGCTTCTATAAGCACAAACTGCTCCAAAATACGAATGCGCTCGCTGTGATAAAAGTGTCACCTGTTGTAACACCTGTTTGGAATATTACGCAGGTAAAGAGGTTCATGGGTAAGTTGCTCACAAGCGAGGATGGAGTGAGGTTCACCACTTGGTGAGCACATGATTGTAGAAAGGATATTACTGCATGAGGGTCTGCAGAAATGCAGCGGCTTTGGCAGCGAGATCCTCTGTGCGTGTTTCTGTGAGAACACGGACGAAGGGACATCCCGAAGGGGTTTTAGTGTAATTATGGTCAAGAATCTGATTATCACAATCTTGGAGTATATACATATCTTCCCACAGACAGCCAGATAGAGTTCAAACACACACAAACAAACACACACCACACAGAACGTACAGCCGTAATCTGAAAGTATTCCCAACACGACTCCATATCTTTGCAACCCTGCTCCCAGATATGTGCCACACACACACACACACACACACACACACACACACACACACACACACACACACACACACACACACACACACACACACACACACACACACACACACACACACACACACACACACACACACACACACACGTCAATGACATACATCCACCAACTGACTGGGCTAATTACACACACAGACACACGAGAGAGACCATGCACACAGGGCAGGATCTGCTGCGTGGATGCAAAGCTTGGCTTGATTGAGCGGACATACACACACACACACACACACACAGAAGCGCAGGTAAAGCCTGTCACCAACACACACAAACCGAAGCACGATGACACCAGAAACCTATACGACCTTCTCGTGGCTCATCTCTGTTTCTGCATTCTTCCACTCATGCATCTGTGTGTCATTATGCCATCAACTCTCTGCGATTGCATGCGCCGACCTTGTAATCGAGCCACGTTCCTTCTCACATGCCTACGTGTGTGCCGAGGGATTTAACCTTGTGTACAGATGCCGCACAGATAGCTGAAACCAGCCGTTGTGGTCGGCGTTATGCAACTATTTTAAAGGAACGGATTATGTGTAATTGGCCTTTTACTGAACTACATAGTCTGCTTTCACTCAGTATAATATATACTGGTAATGCAAGCACTGAGCCAAGCTAACAACAGTGAACCAAATACTTGATGTGCCGCTTATCAGTGAAAAATCACAGATTTCTCTCAAGTTACACCTTAAAAAGAAAAAAACAATCTGCACAGGTTGACAGTGAACACACCGCTTGAGGCATCAGGCCTGCTGTGTGTGTGTGTGTGTGTGTGTGTGTGTGTGTGTGTGTGTGTGTGTGTTACATTATGCAAGAAATTGAATAACATACATGGTCTGCTTAGGGTAATGTTATAACTCACATGTAACACAGGGGCGTGCAGTTGGCCTACAATCTAGTTACAAACTTGATCTCCATCAGATCATTTCCCCACTGATTGATTATGCTGACTCAGGCTTTCCAGGCAGCAGCAAATGCAATTATTTGTATGTTAGTCTGTCTGTCTGTTTGTGTGTGTGTGTGTGTCTGTGTGTCACACAGACTCATACTGCACACACATCCCGAGATGCTCGTGATTCAGACGTGAGAAACAGTACAACAGATTCAAGCCTTTATGCTCAACCAGTGATTTAAAAAGATGCACTTGCATCCAGTGAATCCACGCTGACATCTTCTGAGTGTGGGTGACATGCTCCCTAAAATTCAGGGGACTGTTGAGGCTCAGATTTTTTTTTCCACCATGTACTCGCATTAAGCTTTTGGAGCAGCGGCGAGAGCTTTGCTGGCTTTTCCTAAACTCCCTCCCTCTGGACGTAAGATCTAAAAAGCATCTCACTTTTAAGGAATTTTTATTTCTGTTTTATGTCTGCTGCATTATTTTTTACTGTGAAGTTCTGCTCTTGAAAATTTCTATTTAAATAAACTTTCTTCCCCAGGTTTTTGCCTCTCAGGCCAGTTGTCTTTACTTACATGTGGATGATGTTGGGATGCTGCCACATTTTGGTGAAACTACTATTATGAAAACCATAAATACCAGTGTCATAATGTCATGATCTGCCAGGTAGTTATAAATGCATCCAAAAAATGCATCATTTTTTTTAACCTTATAGCAGCTCAGCCTGCCACGAGCAGCCTGTGAATTTGGCCTGTGCAGGTTTGAGATGTCATCATTAATCAAACTGTCTGAAAGCACAGATTATTGCCACAATTATCTGGCTCAGCGGGCAGCCACACAACCATTATCTCATGTGTTTGATTCTCTTCTCGGCTCTGATGACAGCAGGAGTCAGTCTGCCTGAAATAACTGCCAACAGCAGAAAAGCTGTTAAAAATAAGTGACAGCGGTTATTTCGCTTTCTCCAGCCAACACTGGCCCTGCCATACGTTACATAGCTGACACGCAAGTTGAGATCTGATAAGATCTTTAAGCCCAGAGCAAACAAAATGTTATTTTATTTAAAAATGTTTTTTTCCAGACAGGACAACTGAGGCAGTGCCAAGGGATGTAATCCTGTTCCAATCACCTGCTCCACTGAGAAAGTCAAATAAACTCTATATGGTGAAATCAACCTGGCCGCCATCTGTAAACATACACCGGTTTGCTTGGCCTTGGCGTTTAATCATGCTTTTCTGCTCTGCTCTCTGCAGCTTTGACACTGATCAACTTGAGCAGCGGGCGGTAAAACGAAGACTGACGTCATGATGGAGAAATCACACCAAGACAGCAATCATGTGCTCTGTGAGGACTGCTTTCTGGCCTTTCTGATTAAAATGGCCTTAAAATAATCAACAGTTTAGAGTGGATTTTCAGCCAAAATTATTCTTAAAGGAATACTTAAAGAAACCGTTCCATCAGAAAGACCACACACACTCTTACTCTCACTCAAGAAAAGCAATCTAGTGGATACAGTCCAATGCAGTGAGGAATGCACAGTCCTGTATATTGGAGACACTAAACACCCATTATACAAATAAATGGCTCTGCACAGGAGGGTCAGCTCCTCAGATCAACCCTCAGCAGTTTACTGATAAGGGACACTCTCCAAAGACTGCTCTTACACTGCCAGGAGCACAAAGTGGTCCCAGTGATCAGGATAAACTGAGGATCTTCAGACAAGACTTACACACATTTCTCACATATTGTGTTTGCATAATAAATACATACAGTCCAACAAAGCATGAAGTCTGACACAGGTCCAGCTCAGTCCTGAATGCTCAAATAGTGTATGTTCACATCAAAAAGCATCAGTGCATGCATCGAACAGCTGATTCACACACTCCCATCTGTATGCTTGCCATACAAAAATCAGCCTGCAGACCAACAGCGTTCCAGTTAGATACCAAAGCTCATTGCTGGATGTTCATTCAAAAAGCAAGACAAGCATGAAGAAAGCGTCTCAAGGAAGTCACAGAGCAGCACAGGTTCAATCACGCGTCACACAGTCAGCAGGTGACTCAAAGTCCGATGTTAAATTAACTGCCGTCCAGCAGGCCCTGCTCGTGCGACTGTGTCCGTGCAGACAGCAACAATAACACAACAGCTTAAGTACAGTATATATACACACACTCCATAATATCACATTCAGCAAAGTGAAGCCGCAGCTTAGGGGCATTGAGCCAAGAAACAAACTGGTAAAGACAGGCAGAACAGACAAACAGAAGGCGGATGCGACTCACGTTTTTTGAAGTCCAAGTCAGTTCTCCATGTTCACAGCCATCCTGGTTGTTGCTCAAAGAGCTCATTTCCTCCCTCCATGTCGGCTAGTTGCTCGCTAACTGGCTTAAGGTAGCCTTATAAAAAGTTATTAGCACTTACACAACACTTACAATAACTTAAACTTCTATGTTTTTTGTCCTCGGACGTGTCCATCCAGTTTCGCCGTGGTATGCCAAGGAAAGCGTTTTCTTAATTGGATGAAATGTTTTTTAATTAATGTCACCTGGCTTCTCCTTGGCAAACATTTACCGTCGCGACCAAGGGGGGCGCTGTTTCACGCGTTGGAGAAAAATCAACGAAAAATGGCCGCCAAAACGAAAGAAGAAGTCTGTTCAGGGAAAGAAAACATTAAATCCACATCTTTAATTAACAGCGATAACTGCTCCGCTGACTCTTCGCTTGCCTTGGCTTCATACCAACATTATGAGGTCCACACTCCACTTTTTGATTTCATGAATGTGGTTTTATTTATGAATTGACAAAAATCCACCAATTTAAATCATGTTTAAGTGACAAGTGATGTTCCCATTACCAAAACTTTTATACCCCTGTGTGCTTCAAAACATGGGATTATTTAACAAATATTTAATTAAGCTATATAACTGTTCCCTGTATTGTGCCCAGTTTGTCAAATAATCTAATTCCCACTATGTTTATTTTCTTGTGTTTTCTATTTTGATAAACTGGCCCTTACAGCATCATAACAGCGACTTCTAACCTGAACTGTCAGTCCTTGGATCATGTACTCAGTCCAAAGACAGAGCAAGTCATTTGACAAAAACTGAAGCTGAAGACTCACATGTGAGTTCAAAAGAAAATCTGCTCTAAACAACAATCCAACAGCCCTTCAGGCCCTTTGGTACATGGTTTTGGATGGGTGGATGGATGGATGCTCCATTTTAACTGAGAGACTGACTGATTCATACAACTCAGAAACCACAACTGAAACCACTGCAATTAAAACAGACCTTTTCAGCGAACCTATTCCACCACCCCTGATCTGCATCCCAACTGCTGGGAAAAATTACTCAGCCATCCAATAATGCCACTGTTATTACGGGACAGGAGGTGGAATGATGGGAAAAATAACGTCAGAATAATATCGAAAACCTTTCAGAGACATAGATATCCTTCTCCTAAAGTCACTGCAATTTCCACACATGGTGTGATTTCAAAAGCAGGAAGGCTGAACAGTTAAAACATTCCAAAAACGACTTTTTATAAGATCATTCCTGACAGGAAAGAACAGCACGAGAGCTGCTCTGATCATGTGACTGATTAGGATTTTGGCAAGGCTCACTGGCACCGGAAACATGCCTTTGTTGACAGAAAAAAAAATCAGAGAGAGGCACACAATGAATCTAAATTATACGTTCAATAATTCTACGATAAATATGGTAACATTAAAAAGTAAAGGCCACACTCATTGTACAAACATATTTAATTGGTGGCTTCTTGTCATTTCCCTCCCATCTTCTTCTACTCTACAGTTCAGAGTGAATGGTCGGATTATTGGCAGGAGTGGGAGCGCTGGAGGAGGAATCCGTCTCTTCAACCACCACATCTTCTTCCACATTTTCCTCCTCCTCTGTCACCTCCTCGGTCACCTCCTCTTTCACCTCAGGAGTTTGCTGCTGGGCGGATTTGGGTTCCTGCATATCTATGATTTTCAGGAAGTCATGAAAAGGGAAAGCAGGAGGCCAGCTGTCGTCACCCAACATCCCTACAGGGGCAGACCAAGACAAGAGATCCAGAATTACAATGTGCAACTTGTGTTTTATATGTTTGGCTTTATTGCCACCAGGTTACACTGAGAGGACAAGAAGAAGCCAGTGGATCCAGAGTGAGTGAACTAAAAACTTCACCGTGGTGGATTTCTGCTTCCTAAAAAGATCTGTCAAGTACTGGTGCGGTTTGATATCCAGCCCGACTTTGACCTTGTTTATGCTCTAACTAACAGGAGTTAACTTGCTAAAGTTTGGAGCAGTTGTTGAGCAGCTGAAGTGCCACTGGGAAAAACACTATTGTGAAATAAATGCACGCTTTTGAAAACGATTATTTGTTTAGTACCAAACACTTGGGGCATCCACAGTTTTCTGCCTCTGCCATAAACAACTTTGCTCCTGAAGTTAAATGTATACTTGTGAAAAATAAACCCAATTTCAACATTTACAAAGTAATCAAGGTCATTTTGGCCAAAATTGTGCAACACGACAATCTGCAGGAAACTTTGAGTTCGTGGATTTTCTTTCTTGGAGCTTCCAGGATATTGAATAATGCAAGAAAAATAAGAGAAAGCGACAGATTCAATCCAGAAATGAGCCTTTAAAGACCCATATTAGGTACATGAAAAGAAAGTATTGAGAAATAAACTTTAGTCCAGACAGTGAAACAGTCCAAAAGCCAGTATAGTACGTAACTATTTAGTTTTGAAAGCTGCCTTGCAAGGACACATTATCCCAGGAAGTAAAAACTGGAATCTTAAAGCCACTGTGCATCTCAAAGGCTGCAGGTCTCCGGTTTCTTCATGGAGAATGGATGGAATGTGCTGGATGACAATCCTTCAGTTCAGATAAACAGAGACAGGCCACAGCAGGCAAAGTGTTTTATCTTGGCCCACATCCATGCAAACTACAGGGTTCAGAAGGTCGAGGGTTAATGGCTCCGAACAGTTGAGGCTGAAAGCCTAAAGTTACCTTGACGATCATCACCTTAATTAAGAAAACCCTTTAACAGTTACTACTGTTGCCGCTGAACTCAAAGCCTCTTGCATGTAACTGTGCATTCCTCAGACAGCAACAAGCTCAATCCTGTCACTGTTTCATCAACAGCTTTGTCTGAGGGCCAGCAGACTGGCACAATCATTTCAAATTGGGGACAGATTCCTCTAACCTGTATATACTGGGAGCCTGTACCGTGTGAGACTCACTGTGGGAGAAAAGGGTGGACAGTTTGTCTTTACTGCTTCCACGTCAAGTGACTCACATCTTTCTCTGCTTTGAACTTTTTAACAGACTCACTGCTCTGTATTTCTTATTGTATTCTTTTCCCTTTGACATCTGAAAAAGACTAGATTCAAACAGGGGCAGTTATATAACCTGCTCAGTCTGTGCTCCTCGGGCTCTAATCAGCCTCATTAATGGAAACTTTGTGGCTCAATGAACAAGGTCCATGGGTTTACACTGTGTCAGTGAGTCTCACTTTTAAATGTAGCATTGAAATAATATCTGGACATATGATATACTCAGCAGGCACTGAGCTGACAATGTGCTGACTCGAGTCATCAAGGTGGAAACGCAACCACAGTGCGTTGCAAAGTCGTTGACTGCAGGTGGTCACCTAATCACTGCACGTAAGCAGGCGATCACTGCAGACAGAGCGCCACTGCCGCTGTTTAAAATGTCCTTGTTGCTGCACAGTCACCTACCATACGTGCTCCTTCACTCGCTGGCTTTGGAAATTAGATGGAAAAGTTCACGTTTGTTCACAATACAGACAGCGAGCATGCATGGATGCAAACATTTTGAGCATTGTTGGAAACATTTGGGATAATGTAAGACTCAACTCAACAAAATGCAAAACAAAGGTTTGGTTGTTTCCAGACATTTAAATGCATAAATGTTAGATATTATACCTTTCATACAGACAGCGACACTGGAGGGTTAATTTGTGTGTTTCCTTCTGTTCGGGCTCAGAGACAAGCCTTTAAAATGATTCCTGTAAAACTGAAGGTTTTTTCTGGAAGGTTTTTGGCGGCTCACGCTGCTTTCCCTGAAGCACGTCAAGTCATGTTTCCTGCCATGGACCAAGTAACAGGGGGATTGTTTTTTAAGCTGATCCAGTAACACTGTCAGATCTCTACACTTGGTGAAACTGGGCCGTAAGTATCATTCTGCTGTCTTTTATTTCCTTAACTTATCTCTTTGCTGTCCAGCACTTCCTCCTCCTTACCTGCTGGTGACTCATTGCCATCCTCGACCCTCTGCAGCCACCGTCGGACAGAGGGGGCCGCTATGGGGGTGTTGGGGGGGTACTGATAGATTTCATCTCCAGAGGGCAAATGGGTCAGGACCAGAGCAGGGAGGGGGGGCATAGAGCCCAGGTATGACCCCAGGACGGACATACCAGCTGGAGTGCGGCCACTGGAACACGGAGCAACAGAATACATCTATTAATATTACAGAGAGAAAGCATGTGAAGATAAAAACTCTAGAAAGAGAATCAAGAGTGGTGTTTTTGTGTGTGTGCACGATGGATGGAGCAACAAATCCAGTGCCAGGCTGACTGAATACCAGCACTGACTGATGTACGTACAGGTGGATCCAGCAGGGCAGGTATTGCTCTGGCCTCCCCACTCCTCTTATCTCCTCCACCAGCGCCTGGTTTTGCCTCCTGCCGATCTCATCCTCCTCCTCCCCCACGAAGAGGAGGAGCAGGGCTTTACCCAGCGAGAGGAAGGATGGCAGGTTTTCCACCGTCAGCTCCGGCTGGAAATAAAACAGACATGAAGAATAAAGAAAAGTCAAAAACAGCACAAAGCCCAGTTTCTGCAAGATACCTGAGATTTACACATCAGCGATATGTGCTGATTGTACCGCAGCTGCTACACCTCACTGTCTGTCAGGTGACAGTTTCCTCCTCCCAAACTGGACAGACTTATTAAATCTTGTTGCATTTCAGTCTTGATAAAAATGAAGACAACAGCGCCACCAGAAGGCAGATTTTGTTGTTGCTTAGATGCCTCATCCAAAGTGTCCAATAATGCAGTGAAGAGACTTTTGAGACTCTCAACCCTGGCTATGACACTTCAGCTACTTATGTTCACAACACTTGAAAGCGGCGTGGAGCCAAATTCATCAGTGCAAAGCAGCGTAAGCAATATTCAAAGGAAGAGCTGAACTGTTGAGCAACATCTGCGTAAGAGTTGGCAATTTCAACATCAGCTCAATGTATTTGTTTAAATGAGGAAATGTAAACTCAGGCGTGACGCATTACTCTGACCTTGAATGTAGTGAAAAAGTCACATCCAAACTCTGTGAACCTACACATGGTGCTGGTTATCTGTGACATACTGTGAACGATTCCATCTTGGCTTTGACAAACTTCCAAGAAGTCCACATCATTTATTTATGCCTATTTCAGAGATGATACGCTCAGAATCTGGGCTGAGAGATTTTCGACTGGATACATTTAGTATGAACTCTAATAGCAGTAAAATAGTTTCATTAGCCAGATTAAAAGTAGCTTTCTTAAGTACTTCTCTGTGTAAACGAGAAGACAGAAGAAGAGCACACAGCTTGGTTTACCATTGGCTGCAGCAGCGCAGTGTCAATGTGTAAGGCCAGCTCTTCAGCAGAGGTGGGCACAGACAGTGTTGAAGGATGAGCGCCTGTCTTCCAAGATGGAAACACAAACACTACGGGAAGCTCCACAGAGTGTTCTGCCGCCCTGCAAAACAAACATGCAACTTAAACAAACACTGAAGGTCATAAACGGAGTTGATTTCCAATTAAATGACGGAGGGATATCCCACACTTTATGAAATGTTAAGACACACTGACTAAAGCGTCTTTTCAATACCTCACCGGATTTTAATCAACTTTAATCTGCTGTTAAACCACAATGAGTGAACTCTACCTGTCAAAAACAAGGTCATTTAATCTCATGGTGCCTTCAAGTGCTGCTGAAGATACATATCTTGGCAGCAAATGCCCCTTTTCTCCTGCTCATATTTTAGCTACTTTGTCTTTTGTGAAAGCCAGACAAATGCACTTAAAGGAAATTGCACGAATGAGTGAATTACAACTTCGCACGCAGAAATTGGAGCTTAAGAGAGGCACTCAGAGGTGCCCGTCAGGGACAACCTTGGAACAGGAATGACGAGACTGTATTTAAAGCTGTTACCATTCCTCTGCCAGCCCATCTGTCAGCAGTCCAGTCAGCACCTCTCCTCTCAAAGACTTCGCTGCTTCAGTGAACACTGATACACCTGACAAGACGCAGAAACATCATTAATACATCATTATATGACGTCACTGACAGCAGACAGGTCAGCGGTCTATACAGCATCGGTCCTGAAGAGACATTTTGTAAATATCTTAAATGCAGTGACCGATCTGGCCAGAGTTATGTATTTCATTAAGAGTCATGCTTTCACTGCCCTGCTGCCTGAAATACTCAATAAGGCTGATCATCTTTTGCCAGAGCACAACCACAAACACATTCTTGGTATATGATTTGAGAGCATGAGCGCTGTATTTCCACCTCATATTAGAAACTGCTGTGCTGTGTTTTTCAGACTCCCAGAACATTTTAAAAAGCAAACAACAAACATAAAGTGCACTACAGCCCCCTACCTGCATGTGTTTTTGTCTTAAAAAGTCCCAGTGCTCTGTCACACTTATAGCCTGCGAGCTCAGGGTGAGGCACTTCCTGAAGGAATGATGTCACTTCCTCTTCAGTTGACAGTGGCGCAGGAGAAGGTTGGAGGCTCCTGGTTAAACAACAGACAAATAAGCATTTATACACAGACAATGGTACAAAGGCAAAAGAGCATAAAGAGCCTCATGAGTCTTTTTTTAGGCCTGTCCTGTGTGGAGGTGCCTGGTTAAATGCTCAGAAATGGAGTTACTCCAAAAGAAAGGCCACAGTATTTTGGTCTGATTGGTGTCATTGTGCTCTGAGGAGATGCTCCTCAGTCAAGATATGATAAAAAAAACAAGCATGACTCAAAGTTTCCTGGTGATTAAAGAAGAAACAAAAAGCTTTTTCCATGAAAACTATTGACGACGCAACTGCAGAAAACAAACAAAAAACTATTTTTTAAAAGCTCCCTAACATGGATTTATTATATCCTGCTGTTTACACGTGGCCAAGCTCCAATAGCGTGTTTCCTGTGTGTGTTTATTTGCAGTAGTGAAGATAGAGAATGGCTTATTTAAGGTTATACTGAGGTCTAATGGATAAAATGGGTCGACGTGACTGGACCGCCCTCACAAGTAACGCAAACACTTTTATCTGATTGATCTCATCTGTCCTATTATCTGACTTTCTTTGAATCACACTGGTACAATCATGCTTTTGTTTCCATTGCTCAATTTTTTCCCATAAAAGACTGTCACTGGATGCTGTTCTCAGGAACCAGTGAACGTTTTTGATGCCGGTGAAATGATGTCAAAGACAGACATTCCAACAAGTTATTCTGTCTTTCCTTGACTTTGCCCACATTTTTCACACACCCTGGCTTTGCAGTTCTGTAACTTTCTGTTTGTTGTGTCCAGGGCCATCAGTGGGAAGGAACACTGGTGACATCACTGTGACATCATGATTATTTCCCCTCCGTCCAGGTTAAGATGACACTTTTCAACAGTCTCAAAAAAAATGTCAGACATATTCACGTCTGTGGATCATTAGAGAACTTCTCACAGCACGATGAAGCTATGCAGCGCCTCAGCTCCCAGCATGCCTCCGTAGCGCTGGGCCGACTCCTGGGGACGGAGCAACAAGACGGTGGGGAAGGACGTGACTGGCTTGAATGGGATTGGGGGGGAGATTCCTTTCGGAGGGACACAGAGATCGGGCCACTCTCCACAGTCGACCAGTCTCATCTGAACCGTGGAATCCTCAAAAACTTCTAAATAACACATAAGACAACCATAATGTCCCACTGCCTTACATACGAGGAACGACTCACCCGAATATAGAATTACAATCAATCAAACATCTTCAGGCAGGGCAGCAGATAGTGCTTTTAGTCGGGCTGCTGATCTCGCTGACTGCTGTGCGCTCCTATTTACCTGCAAGTCTTTCGGCAACTTCAATGAAGGAGCTGACGAAATCCATCGAAACAGCATCCCCTGGTGGTAAAAACAGAAACTACACTCAATTCCAGCCACCTGTATTTGAACTTTTAAGGACCGTGGATAGAGGATGTCTTACATTTGAGGTAGAAGAGCGCCACTGTCAGGCCGCTTTGAGCTACTGAGGCATGAAAGTTGTCAGTGGTTAGTTGGGCAATTGAGTCCATGTCCTGCATGTCAAGCCGGTTGTCGTAGACATACGCGGCAATTTCATCCTCCAGCTTGACTGGAGGCAGAAAAACACACAAACACAAAACACATAAATACACACAGATATACTCACACATTATCTCCCTCCATTGCCACTGTCTGATTCCTCTTTTATTCTCTCCATCAGACACTTACCTGAATGGGAATCCTTTGCCTCTTCGTACAGCCTGTCGTCCTCGTCCTCCTCCTCCTCTTCATCCACCTCGTTCTCTTGATTTGTGAAGAGCTCCAGCACGTCATCAAGGTTGTGTAAGGTCAAATACTTCACCTCAGGACTCTCCAAGCACACACAAGCACAA
This sequence comes from Chaetodon trifascialis, assembly GCF_039877785.1. Lineage (NCBI taxonomy): Eukaryota > Metazoa > Chordata > Actinopteri > Chaetodontiformes > Chaetodontidae > Chaetodon > Chaetodon trifascialis. The sequence goes on along the minus strand of NC_092079.1, from coordinate 6,332,326 downwards.
ACAGGTAAAACACCCATGGGCAAAACATTAATATTCATTTTAATATGTACCCTTATTTTGGTATGTACATATGTGGTCATGATACCTTCTCGGGCAGCCTGAAGGCAACGTTATATTCATCGGGGGTTTTCACTGCAGGACTCTGCCTGATAAGACACAAACAAACACAAATGAAAGATGAAACACAAACGTGACAAATGCAAAACATAATAAAAATTAAATCAAAAGTGCTAACATGATTAAATCCTATTTGGAATTACAGGAAAAACACAGCATGCATGACGTGTGACCTCTCAACAAGCAATTCCTAAAACCCCACCAGTGACATGTACCTGTGTATGAGCACCATCAGGGCGAGGCCACGGAGCCTCCAGGCCAGAGCGGTGGCTGTGTCCATGTCCAGGTGCTTGGTTGGGGGACGAGAGAAGAGGAAGACTTGCGGGGTCTGCTGGTAGGGGAACTGTGGAGCTGGGACCGAGGAGGGGTCCTGATAGACTTCAGACTAACAGTGGAGAGACACACCCAATTATGTGCAGATTAATACATGATATTCCCTTTTGTGTTTTAGATTTGTTTTATGTTGCATGTCATTCCCCATTTCTCTCTCCACTTATTTCCTGTCAGCTCTCTACTGTATGGCTCTAAACTTGCATCCTACTGACCACAAGTGGAGCCTCCATGAGCTGCAGGAAGGAGTAGAGGCTGAGGGTGGACAGCGGCGTCCTCATACGGGTCAAAGGACAGCGCTCAGAGGTCAGCGGGGTCTGGAAACGATTGTGAACTTGACAGTGGAGGAACCAGACTTGAGATGAGCGAGGCAACTCATTAACACTGAAAGACAGCCAGAAACAAAGAGAGACACAGTGATTACCATAGCTCTAATAAAACACATGGCTCTCCTCAGGCAGAACAGCATTTATTTGTGGATGATTTTAAGTTTGAAGCATCTGCACAGCCTCCCACTCAGTAGCAGTTTGCTCATGTATTCTCTCTTTAAATGTTAGATTCAATAGACAAACACCCAGGAATCTCTCTGTTAAGAATATAGGAGGGGCAGACAGCCAGTTTAAATGTCTTTAAACAGTTTATAAAAGATAAAAAAACATACCCTAAGTACTTCAAAACTGGGCCTCCAGTTATGAGGATGAACTGGTATTTGGATCCGTATACATACGCCGTCTCCATCATTGATCTGTGCTCTGAAGTAATACAATTAGCAGACACAATACAGTTAATTAGTTGGTCATTCAAGTCAATCAATTCATGAGACAATCTGCATTTCCATCATGAGTCCCCACCTCACACACTACAATCCACAAGTCAATTAATCAGCCCTTAAATGCATCATCTTGATAATCTCGCCCCACATTCAATCACATTCACTCTCACGTTCCTCAGCATTTGTTGCCTCTGTGTATCCAGCCTCTCCTTCTTTTCCATACCTTGCGTTCCCAGACTGCGGACATAACCCAGCACAATGTCCTTCTTCCCTTTGGCTGCCTTCTCCATGGCCAGGAGGTCTCCGTCTGTGTGGACGTACTTGACCTCTTCCCGCAGAATGGCACTGGGAGAGAAAGCCAGAGAGACAAAACTCCAGATTGGGTAATCTTAAATAAAAAAGACATTAAAAAGTACATTCCATGAATAAATGCAGGAAAATATATAAACCAATCAATATATTGCTAAATAATTTAATTAGCTACTACTGTACATGTAGTTTCTGTCTTTAAAAGAGAAATGGGATGCGGAACGTTTTTCTTCTGAAGGCCTGATTCCAAGAAAGACTATAATTAGGGCCATAATTACACTAAAAGCCCTTCGGGATGTCCCTTAATCTGTATCCTCACAGACACACACAGAGCCAGACTGAATTTCTCCAAAAAAAAAAAAAAAAACTGGGACGGTGTGTAAAAAAACGTTTATGAAAATCTAGAAGATGAGGTAAAAAATTAAATATCTTGTTTTTGGACTTTTTTCAATTCAGTTAATATCAAAAAGGATTAGAAAATGATGTTTTACACATTATAATATATACACACACGTACATTTATATATACACATATTACGAACGCATGCACGATTATGATTATACAGACTGTGTACTTTAGATACAATCAAGGACAGAAGGTTAAAGCCTCACACACTGCTGCTGCATCATAACTGAGGAGGTGACGTGTACTTACAACAGGACTTCGGAGACTATGGAGTTGACGTCAAACACGGTGTCCAAATCAAATCCCAAGAACTCTTTACCACCCCTGACACAAAGATATGGCACAGCGTTAGAGAGGGTTTCAAGAATATGCCACGACACCAAATACATGTACGTCTCGTATCTCTACTGTGATAAATCACTTTGTTTAATGTGACTTCGCTCTGGTCGGAGTGAATCCTTCACATCCACACAATGTACCTGAACAGAAAAGCTGTGTGCTGCACCCTTTCCTCTGTGCAGTATGGGCGAACCAGCTCTTTATTGCAGTTGACCTGAGCAGAAAGAACAAATTCACATCCTGGTATCTGTGTCCACATCTTTAAGTTAAAATAACATTCAGCTTCGATGTCAATTCTATGACAGATGGAGCACATTGCACTGAGAGGACTATCGTTACCTTGCCAACCAGTACTCCATAATCCTGCAGAGCATCAGCAGACTTTTCCAACTCCACCAAGAAGAGAGAGATGGTTGGAGAAACTGGGCACAGAGAGAAATACTGTTATCCTCGATTAGTGAGTTAAAGGGCTTTAAATACTGCATGGATTAAGCTGCTATCTGCTGGGTTGCACCTTGACAAGTCGCTGGATCACTGCTAACATGACAGCAGAAACTGATGCGGAGAGGATGAAGGACAAATTGATTTGAACCTGGAACTCTGCGTGGTATGCTGTCATACTATTTGCTGCTGTCAGCTGGAGAATATTTCTTTCAAGAGGTTACACACACTGAAAACACTGCACAGACTCCACTGTTTCAACTCAAAATTACACTGAATCTATCCAGAAGTTTGTCTTGCATGTGACACACTTCAGTCCTCAGAAGCTGCTTTGAGCCACGGTGTTAAAGCTGCAACAATTAGTCAATTAGTTGTCAACTATCAAATTAATCGCCAATTACTCTGATCATCAAATCATCTGACTGAGTAGATTTTTCAGGAAAAAAAAAGTCAAAAGTCTCTGATTGCAGGCTCCTTAAGTGTGGATATTTCTTGTTTCTTTACCACCAGAGTAAACTTTATATTTTGGAGTTGTAGACAAAACAAGACATTCAAGGGCATCACTGATCAATATTTGCCACCATTTTTTGACATTTTTATACACCGAACCATTCATCCATTTATAGAACCATTCATCCATTAATTGAGAAAACAACTAACAGGCTGACAATGAAAATAATCAATTGCTGTAGCCCGGCTTGGTGGAGCTTTTCATGTGATCTAAAATCAAACCCTTTCGGTCTATCATTTTTGACATTACTTCTGAAGTCAATACTTCTAAGTTATAACCTTTGCTAATCATCCTTGGCTCACCAATCGTCACTTCATGGACCTTACCTGACCTCACACAGACTCCAAGAGACCCAACTATTCGCATGTTTAGTGAGGTGGGATTATATTATCCTAATCATGTCATTTTTCACGTCATATTTTTCATCTATTTCATTATTAATTTGTGGTCTATGCTTTTGACCGCAAAAGCATTGTGACCTTGATGTTACAAAAGCATGTAATCTTGATGTTTTATGTTCTCTCTACTGCTGTTGCCTTGGCCGGGAAACTCACGTAAATCACATCATTGAAAAATGATTTGGAACATTTGTAGAGCAAATGGAAATTACTATATTGTCACAAATGTAACGCATGACCTATTAATGCTGACGTGGAGAAAATGTGGAAAAGCTTGCATGGTTCACCTGCGTGTCAGCCTACCTTGATGCTCGAAATAGATAAACATCATCTTCCCAGAATGCAGCTTCTCATAGAAATCTGCAGCTGTGTATTCAATAAGGTCTGAGGTGTTGGCTTTCTCTGTGCATCCTCCTGGCCTCATGCACAGCAGGAAAACAGCAATGCACGTCCACATCATGGTGAACAGGTTCTGTCGTGGGGGGAAAAAATCATCAATATAAAACTAGGAGGTGCAGAGCTGTTACACAGGAATAAATAGCAGAAATCATCTTGTCGGTGCAGAAATGTTAACTAGACAAACCTACATACACCCTGGATGACTGAAAGGGTAATAATATGTACCCTCACAATAACTTAATATAGTATATAAGTGGTTTATATTCATTGGCACGGAGTAGGAACATTAGCTGTGAGGGAAGAAGCAAGCGGTGACAAAGATGCTAGCATGGTGTTACCTGAGAAAGTTGAGGTGGGGTCTAGACTCAACTTTTGTCTTTCCAAGTGGCATAAACGTTACAAACCACAGTAAAAACTGTGGCGTAAGGAGATAAAGACATTATTACGCTACTTTTAGGCAACAGCCCACCCTCCGTGGGTGAAGTCAAAATGAACGTCCAAAAATGTCGCTTTCTGGTTTACTTGGGAAAGCAGGTAGCGTTAATGTTAGTTAGCTCTTTAGCTAGGCATGCTAGCTGCCCACTGATGGATGTTCGTCCATGGCTTTAAATAGTAAACTCATGCTAACACATGTGCATTAACAAGATATATGTCGACATATGTCCGTGGGACAAGTAACGTTCGGCCACCAACAAAGCAAGTTCATAAAATTATTTTTCGCCAAGCTGCAAACTAAATTTCGAAAAGGGTCTTCCAAGATTGAAGCTCCGTCGTTCAGTGTCAACACACGAGTTCAAACAGTGCTTCCGAATACCGTATTAAAATAAGATCCTTATTTTTTGTTTAATTTGAGTATTGTATTTGATTTTAATTTTGTAGTCCGTCTCGCTTTGTGAGATGAATATGAAAGTGATATTGTACAACTCCGCAGTTGATGAGAACGCAGCTGCTCGACTCCCAAAACTTGCTGCACCGTGTACGCCAACGTTTTAAGCTTTTATTTTGAAGGCAACAACACTTTCATCAAATTTTGGTATCTCTCTGTAACTTGACGTAGATGTCTGCAAAATTTGTTTTTATGTCGCCTCTTCGTGAGAGACGCCCACGTGCGTCTTTGAGCCAATAAAATCAGGAGGCAGGTTTTATTTGAACAAATGCCCAATCACAAGCGGACGAGGGCGGATTTGCCGCAGCTGACATCATCATAAACCAACAGATAGAGAAAGTTGTGGAGGTTGGGCGACAGGTTTAGCCAATGAGATGGCCGACTGGGGAGGTGGGTGTGAGGACATGTTTCACTCATGACATTTAGCTCGGAAACTGGCTCGAATCTGTGGCTCTCTTCTCAGCCGTTTCACCAGAAAATGAGTCAGGTATTGACCCAAGATGGCGTCAGGTGCAGCGCCAGTTTCCGTTTTCGTTGAGAGCAAGGGGGCGGGTCCAAAACTGCATCACAGCTGATCTGGAGATTTTTTTCCCCCCTTAAGTTGTTTTTTTGCAGAGAGCAGCTTTGCAGAGATTCACAGGGGGGCCTCTCTCCTGTTTTCTTGGTCCCTTGCTGATGATTTTGGACCTTGCGCTTTTTAAAAACTAGACCCCAGTTTTTCTTCAACCCAACATCGGATTTCAACCCCAGCGCAGTTTCATTATGCCACTTCTTTTCAGAATAAACTGCTTTTATCGCAAATATTCATCCGAATACCCTCGTCTTTTTGTCATCCACGGAGAATTTCGCCCAGGTCTGACCCAGTTTTAGTGCATTTGCCTTCACAGCATCCCATGTGTTGGTGCGAGCCGTCAGTGGAGATGTTTTCGGCAGGAGAGGAGGTTAATTCCCATTTGTTTACCTCACTGAAGGAGTCCCGTGGAGCTGCGATCTCCCCTACACTGGAGCTCAGTCTAACTACCATCTACACCGTCCTCTACTCCTTCTTGTTTGTTTTCGTCTACCTGCAGCTCTGGCTCATTTTGCACTACGGACACAAGCGCTTCAGCTACCAGAGTGTGTTTTTGTTTCTGTGTCTGCTGTGGGCAGCGCTGAGGACGACCCTCTTCTCTTTCTACTTTAAAAATGTGGTGCAGGCCAACCAGCTGCAGCCTCTGGCCTACTGGCTCCTCTACTGCTGCCCCGTCTGCCTGCAGTTCTTCACACTCTGCCTGCTCAACCTCTACTTCACACAGGTATGACTGCAGTGTGTGTGTATGAGAGAGAGGAGGTGTGTGAGAGATGGTGTGCAGTGTTTGTGTGTGACCTGATTTTGCAAAACAGCTGACATTGCAAGTCTGTGTCCATTGTTTAATCTGATGTCACATTTAACACGTAGTTTAACTTCCGTACAAATGTTATTATAGTCGACTGTATTTTATTGTTCTTCTGGAGGACTGCTCCTCCAAAGACCCCAATTCCTGCTGCCAACACCACCCAACGCCCGGTGGGCAAAATCTCCCAGGGGATGATCACTCATGTCTATCAAAAGTGCACCCATTTTAACATCAGTTAATTCTCATAAACTGAATTTGCATCAAACACACATCAGTCATTTTAGCAAAGACAGAAGAGCAGCTACTCAAAAACTACAGCTCCCATGAGGCTTTGGCAGTGCTTCTTTGGCACAGGCTCAGCAGGGTGAAATTAGATCTGAAACAATCAATTGGTGAATAGGAAATAATAAATTGCACGCCTATTTCAATGTTCGATTAAACATCTGTAGTTCTTTAAGAGAAAAATGTAAAAAAAAAAAAAAAAATGAACCGGTTTACTGAACCGGTTTCATTCGAGGATGTGAACTCCTTTTTTGGTTTTCAGCCAGGCTCGCTGTCTCTCTCTGCTCACAGCCTTAATGCTGAGCTGTCATACGTCATGCTTCATGGAGAGACATCCAATTCGCACCTTGCCCAAAAGCCTTTGTTTAAGCCAGTCGAAATGATCAGTGTGTTACAGTCAAGATGTGTCCGTCTCCTTGGAAATGTGACTTAAAACTCTAGTTTTGCTTACTCTGGAATAACCAGTTTCTTCTTTCAAAAATGGGAAATGTGGTCGCTGAGGTCACTGTCGGCCTACATGTTCCACAGAGTGGGCTGACGGACTTGAGGCAGTTTTTGGGGGGTTGCTGTTGGTTTGAAAGCTCTGCAAATCAGCTCCGCTCATGTCCAGACAGATGTTAAGATCTCCCACTCAAAGTGCTGTGCTGCATTATGCCCCAGCTTCCATTGATGTGCTTTATTCAATAAGCAGACTCAAGCAAATGTCCCTCTCAGCATGGTGTGTGGTGTGGGACAGAAGGAGAGGGACACAGTTGGTCAGTCACAGTTGTTTAACACCAGCCCACTCCAAATGCCAAAGACGAACCTGTTTGTTTCTCTCTCTGAAAACACCTATTGCTAACACCACCACGGCTCAATCACTGCTTCAAAGGCAAACACAGCCTGTATCTCAGTCCCATGGAGGGGTGTGAGGAGAAGGAAGCCTTTCCAACTGGCTGAGCGGAGATTAGGTAATGCAGCCACTGGTGTCATATGACTGTTGAATAAACATTGTTGCGCATTAGCTGATCTGTGGCCAGTTAAAGCATACAGACCACACTCACTTTGAATAAAATAAACATCCTTTTCTCTGCGATACTTCGCTTTGAATGCACCATGGCGACAGCTGCCTTTTTTCTTTTCCACCATTACCAACAAAACCAAGTTCCGTATCTGCTAAACTTGTCATTATAGGCTAAAAATATGGATTCTATCTATGAGGGGGAAACCTTGTGACTGACCAGCTCCATGAGCAAACCTTTCCTGCTTGTGGTTTCATGTCTAGCCGGGTCAGACCTGAGTAATATATCAGATTCCTATTTTCTCCCACAGTAGAAACTTTGGCCATCCTGTTGCAGTGCTGCGTGTCTAACGAACTGCTTTGAAAATCTCAGTAATATTAAAGCTATCAATCAGAAGAGTGTGTCTGATTCAAATTCAAATAGCTGTAATCAATAATGTTTAATCAACAATGAATCAAACTTGGAGGTGCAGAGCTGTTATGGATTATTCCATTTGATCACAAGGTCAGTCAAACACGGTGGACTTAAACAAACGACCTGACATTTGCTGTTCCCGAATGAATCTGATCCAAATGTTCATTCCATTCTGAAAATAATTGCCTATTAATTGTCTGTAGATCAACTAATCAATTTATTGAGTCATGTTTTCAGCTCTGATTGACATTCTTGCAAGATATGGACAGCGGTTTGACATAAAAGAATCATGCAGTACACGTGGGACGTCTCCAGAAACTAAACCCCAGAGCCTGTCGTTTCAGCAAAGTTGCATCTCAGTATGATTAATAATTTGTTCGACCAGTGTCACAACACGGTTCCTGCGTTAGCGCCGCAGGACTGAATGGCGCTTTTTTAACGTTGAACTCACTGACAGTACGTGAGCAGAGCGCTGATATAACATCATGCCACCGTGACACAGTCTGTCACCTGACACGCACATGCATGTGTGGAAATACTTGTGTGTTTTCTGATGAGTCAGGCGTGAGTCTTGACCTGTGATTTACTTCCCCCTTATTACATCTAAGCTCTTTCTCACAAGAGAACATGATACTGGCAAGGATCAGATAAAAACAGTCATCATTTCATCAGGGTGAGCCTCACTCTGCAGAGGACAAAGTATTGACTGAGCTGCATTTTCTGTAGATTTGTGAGGTGCTCATGTCCAGTACAAATATGTAACCTACGCTGGTCTGTTGTCTGGTTGCTTCATTTCTAGGTTACAAATTACCTCCTACTGGCCTACATTCTCACACAAAAGGCTGAGTGTTTATGTGTGTGCGTTCATACAGTTTTCAAAGGCCTCGCTGGTCACAGCACCTATCAAATAATATCACTGTTAATCAGTCTGACAGATAAGAGGCTGTCAGCACACTGGGCTTACTGTATATGTCGACCTCTTAATAACACAATGAACTGCACTGTGCTAAACGTTTAAAACACGATGTCATACCAGGGAGGGTGAACTGCATCAGCGGACTCGTGCACATTTTGATGTTTGTTAAGTTCACTGCTGATAACGCATCGACTGGAAGGCCGCTGGTGAATTACTTTTTTTTGGCTTGTCTCAACCATTTATTTGATTCTTTTTATACCAGCCAGAGTGAGAGTTTGGAGCAGAAAGGAAGAGGCTGGTCTGATGCTGTTGATGGAGTTTGACTCTTTTCTGCGTCTGTTCCCAGAAGTGGCTAAAGCTGCTCATGCTAAACACCCAGCTCTTCAGTTTAGTGCTGAAACCACTCACACTGTTGGTCTTACGAAGTCACCCCTTGTCTGTGCACACAGTCATTGTTTCCTTGTTTGTCCATTTAAACAGCCAAACATTTCAGTTTAAACTTCATTAGCATAAAGCAGTAACTGTTACTGCTATGCATATATAGATATGTACTCAGATATTAGCATGTATATGTTGACATATACATCAGTTTCTGGCTAATGTATCCGTCTGATCCGTTATTAGGATTGGGCATGATGACAATACATGATATTAGAGAGATAACATTGACAGGGGTGGGGAACCTCCAGCCCGAGACCATTTGATCCGGAGGAGGTAACTTGTAAATAAAAAAAAGCAATTACTTTTACAGCAATAAAGAAAATAACATCAAATAGTAGACTCAGAATTGGACAAATTATTTACTATAGTAAGTAAGTATTGAAGACAAACCAGTGTGTCTAAGTTAGTGTGGGGACGAGCTCATAGTGATGACAAAGGCTAAGGTCAAGAGTCGTGACAGCTACATGCTAAACTGGATGAGCTACGAGGACAAATGAGCTCTTCTGTGGAGTTTGGATGCCCAACAAGCAGCTTTCACAGACCACATCCTGACAGAGACAGTGTTCTGCAGGTGTTATGGTGAGCAAGCTGATAGCCAAGAAGCTGAAACCTCATTCAGGAGGAGAATTTTTTGTGGAGCTGCTAGCATCACACGAAGTAAATTTTTTCCAAAGTGTCAGTTTGTCTGGAACAATTCATAGAGACGAAGAGAAAACCTGACGAGCGATAGCAAACTCAACTCAAAAGCATCTGATTTGAATTCCTTAAGAATGCACTGTATCATGATTCACCCTTATTGTACCCATATTTCACACAGTATCTTAACACAGACAGTAAGTAGCTTGAATAGCACTTATTCATCTCCTGTTATACCTGATTGCTAATTAGCTGAAAGTGAAACATTTTAAAGACTCACCTGCAAACGTTCTGATCGGTCAGCCGCGATGTGGAGCGCCGTGGTCCTTCTGCTTCAACACCCTGCTGACTGTCGTTGTGCTGCGAGACACAGTTAACTCAAATTTGCCTTTATTGTCTCCACCCCTTGTTACCGGTTCAACTGTCAAGTCAAACAACCACACCACCTCAGGGGCCCGGAGGCTAACGGAGCCAAAGGCCGCTTTATTTCTTCCTCTCGATTCCAAAATCATATTAACAATACATTTATGAAATACTCTGACATTATTTTAAAACACAAAAAGAGCTGACTTTTATCATTTTAGTTGGACTTTAACTGGGCCGAACATTTAGTCCTCAAACCTAATGTGTGCACATTGTTTTGTGGACTCTCGTTTGTCTTGTGTGTCCGCATGCTGATTTAACTAAAACAGGAATCTCCTCGAGCTCTTCTCCAGAAAGACACGTATCCTTGTATGCCTTGCTCATCATATTTGTTCGTGATTTTATTAAAACTCCTGCAGAAACTAAAAGTAAAATATCAAAAAAAAGGTTGATTATGTGAGACTGAATGTGAAAATATGTGTCCATCGCTGCATGTGTGGTGATATTTTTGTACTTTTCTTGCTCAGGTGATGTTTAAGGCCAAAGCCAAATATTCCCCAGAGCTCACCAAATACAAGTAAGTCTGTCCAGTAACTTTGCTGGTTTTTATGTGACATGCAGGCTCTCTGGCTTTTTAGTCATTATTCCAAACTGAACTTTCTGTGTCTGCATGTAATAATATGCGATAACCTTTTCATCCCTGATCGTTAAAGACAGAAACTCAGGATGTGGTGGTTTGACTTGAACAGTCATCTTCCTTCAGCAGACTCTCTTTTCCTGTCTTCTCTCTCTCACACACAGTTGGTTTGCATCTTTAACACCATGAATTTTAATAAGTTATTTCATGAATAAAGTCTATCCCTTTACTCTTTCTGTATTTTGCTCTCTCCAGGGTTCCTCTGCGTTTGTTCTTCCTGTGTCTCAGTGTGTTTTTCCTGGTGGTGAATTTAACTTGTGCGTTGTTAGTGCAAGGAGCCCTGGAGCGCTCCGAGTCACCCAGGTGAGCAACACGAAACATGTCCTCCTTCAGCAATAATGTCAGCTTTTTAAATTGTGTGAAGTTAATACCCTTCATGTCTCCAGTGATGGGGGCATCAGACACGCAGTCCTGGCCCGGGTCTTGATCAACGACAGTCTCTTTGTCCTGTGTGCTGTCTCTCTGGCCGTCTGCATCTTCAAGATTGCCAAGATGTCCTCCGCCAATGTTTACCTGGAGTCCAAGGTATGAACAGCACTGCTTTATATTGAGACAGAATGAATAGAAATATTGAAGTTAATAGATATGATTTCTTCTAGAAAAACATGTCAGTACTCCACAAAGGTACTGACCCTCACATTTCTAAAATGTCTTTTTTGCACCTCATAGATATCTGTTAGCTCTAGCCGGCTAACGCGACACCACACTGCGAAACATATTTAGCTCTTGCAAGCAGTGAGAAATGAACTGTAAGCAAAGAATTGTGCACACTGAAAGTCACACCGCCAATAGCTAAATATGCACTCTGAGTGATTGGAGGTTTCCTTCTGGGGATATTAAGCCACTTGTCATGCATTACTTTTGTGATCCACGCATTTGGCACAAAAAATACTTCTTGTGTTGTCATCCCTATAATCTGTCAGTCATTCTGGTTTGTCTCCTCCTCCGTGTGGGCGCTCATCTCACAGTGACAGTGCTTGGAAACCCGTCTGTTTGCGCTGGTATCGATGATTTTCAAGCAAATTCCAAGCACCACTGGCAGGAATGTTGACTCCTGGTTGTTACCATCGTGCAGACAATACAGATGCTTCAATTGATTCAATGACGTGTCCCTCAAAATTCAATTGCCGGCCGCCTCTAGTCTGTCATTGCGGTCACAGAGAGGCCTCAGCAATATTGGTGAATCAAATCTGTAGCCCACATCAGACATTCAATTACAAGCCAGTGGCTGACTGATAGATGAGCGTGAGCTTGTAATAAGGACAGTTACTCTTCCTCCAGGGTACATCAGTGTGCCAGGCGACGGCCATCGGGGCCGTGGTGATTCTGCTCTACACGTCCAGAGCCTGTTACAACCTGGTGGTGGTGGCCCTGTCACCACAGGACAGACCCAGTCCCTTCAACTACGGCTGGTACAGCGTTTCTGATCAGGTAGCGTGTTCAGTTATAGATGCAAAATAAGACAGACACCCACCCAGTGCCAAGTGTTTGTGTGTGTTTGTGTGTGTAGACAATCCATGTTAGGAGATTTGGGAAAGCAATGCTTAGTGGGGTAAAGGGCTTTGTTGGGCTATAAATAACCACATGTGTGTCTGTGTGTCCTGACCTACATCAGGGTGCAGGCCTTGAGACGGACCGCCCATTTCATCCATCATGTGTGTTTGTGTGTGTGTGTTGAACATGATACACACCAGCAGACATCCACTGTGTGTATGTGCGGCCATAATCTGGCATTACAAAAGATTTCTTAAATCTGTCTGTATGCCAGCTGTCAGTCCAACATCTCATATTCTGTCCCTTCTCTTCATTTTGCTGACTGCTTTGTCACTGACCAGACAACGTGTGATGTTTGAAGGGCTTGAATTAAACTACAGCTTTAACGTACGCACTCAGACCGAGGAGTGTTACACCAAAACAAGCATAATCACCAGTGTGGGATAATGAATACCTCAAAGGGCCTTTGTGAGCCGAGTTCCAGTTTGACATTTTGGGAAATATGCTTACTCACTTTGCCGCATGCCAAATAAAAAAGCACAAATGTATGTATTCAGTGTTTTGTGTGTGTGTGTGTGTGTGTGTGTGTGTGTGTGTATGTGTGTGTGTGTGTGTGTGTGTGTGTGTGTGTTACAGGCCGACGTGCAGGAGATCAGCGGTGAAGCCTACATCGTGTTTGGGATCATTCTGTTCTTCTGGGAGCTGCTACCAACAAGCCTAGTGGTGGTTTTCTTCAGAGTCCAGAGACCAAACCAAAACCTGGTAAAATGACACCCTGAAAATAATGCCAGCAGGAGTCCGTCAGACCGTGAGCTTTCAGAGCTGGAAGTCATAATGATGCTTGAACGTTTCTTTACTTGTCAGGCTCCGGGGGGGATGATCAACAGCCACAGTTTCAGCTCCAGAGCTTATTTCTTTGACAACCCTCGACGGTACGATAGTGACGATGACCTGTCCAGAAGCATCAATAGTCGGGCTGATCGGGCCAGGTGGGTGCACACACACGCACAAACACAGTCTGTCAGCATCTGTTTTCCACTCAAATCCACCATAAACAGCAAATTTAAGATGTGTTGACAAGACCTCTTTTCCTTTTTTCCTCCATCTCTCAGTCTTCTCTCCACCACTCCCCAGCTGGGTACGTCCACTTGGTACGGCTCCATCCAGCGCAACGGGACCCTGACAGCGGGCGTCGCGTCTGCCCAGCAACCACCATCTTCCACGGCCCCCCTCCTCTTCGCCTACGGAAACATCCAGAGTCACCATCACCACCATCACAACTACTACTCCACCCCGCAGAACAATAACTACCACCACCATCATCACAGTAACTTCTATTCCACGCCACAGAATTATTACTGCGGGTCACAAACGTATTTCTGCACCCCTCAGAATTAAGTGGCGTCCATGGTAAATGATTGATTAAGACTAATAACTAATTTCCTGCTTTTTTGTCACCATTTTGCTTTCCCGGATGCATCAGAGCAGGTACTCCTGAGGCATTGCTCTGAATCAGGTTGGGCCTAAAACTTGGCTCGCTGAAATGTTCCAGAGAAATGTGGTAGCCATCAGCAACTGGGAAGTTTTGTGACTAACTGCCTTTTTTAGGACACCAACGTCTTTAAATGGCATGTGTGGACCAGAATGAAAGCAAGCACGGGCCATGGAGGAATTTTAGCACTAATATGGCTAATACACCTAGAACTGCTAAAACACCCAAAACTGCAAACATCAAACCTTTTCTGTTAACTGTTTTGGTCAGAATAGTTAACATTCCTGAGACTGGAACAATCAGGGACCAGATAATCATCGCTCTCATTCCACTTTTCCTTGTAAATTTCTTCCAGTCGTACTTCTATGGAACATGGCGTTCTGGTCAGACAGGAGCCGTGTAGCGGACTTATCAAGCTAATGTGGCGAATGCCAAAGCTGCCTGGACTGTCGGTCAACAGTCCTGGATGCAAAGACGTTACATTCACTCAATATTTGTCAAACTGTTGCTTGGGTTTGTCAGCAATCGGTTGTAGGACTGTTTTCAGTGGGCACGCACGATACAATCGCTAATTAGCATAAAAAGGCTAATTTAACCTGGGGGAAAAAACAGTACTAGTCTCCTAGCTTAATCCTCAACCCTCCAAAAAGTTTTTCTGACTGTGAAGAACAAATGATGTGCATCTACAAAGGACATTTCATGGCATTTCTCACTTGTCAGTCAGGTTACAAAGGACAGGAATTAGCTGTTGCTAATTTGCCATGGGCTGTTGAAACAGTGAGAGCTATCTGAAGGCCAACACTCACAGTTAGCTTAAACTCACAATGTGTTTAATCAAGAAAAGTGTTGACAGTTATGAAGTTGTACAATCGCTGTCAGCAAGCTTAAGACTTCAGCCCGCCTACTCAGTCCTGCTATACTGGATTCTTGTTTAGTTTGTAAAATAAGCTCTTTACAATATTCATTACTGACTGTAATCAAAATACTGGTCTATTTATGTCAGTGTTCACAGCTATCATCCATGTAAACTGCTTACAGCCGCAAAATAAATGTGACACTTACATGTAGCTGCCATATGGGTGTTATTATCAATCTGAATAGCACATGTCAGTGTGTAAAAACCATCAGACAGTTATTGGTGGAGGGACAGTTGCAACAGGTGACTTTCAGGCTCAGACTCAGGCTTTAACTAAATTTGCTCAATTACAAGAGTGTGTCAGTGCTGTTGGATGAAAATATGTAACAGCAGCCAAATCCAGGTTTCCTTCCCCACAGTTATACAATGGGAACTATGTGACAGGAGTGCCAAACACTGTCAAGTTGCTGGGTTTTAAAAGTCTAGATTTACTCAGCATTATCTTAATCAGTATCGTTTGGGTTAGATGTAATAGATCAGTATGTAATCTACGTTCAGCATTGGAGTAGAGATCAGCTTTAGGATTGTTTATGAACACGGTGGAAGTGTCTCTGGAACGTCTTTTTAACCAAAATTCGTTGACTTAATCTGATCCTCTGTGAGCTGTGAGGCAACAATTTGCACTTAGGAGACGTTCACCTTCGGAGAAAAGGCTTCGGGCCTGAATGTCTCCTACTTGTTGTATGTATTTTCTTCTGTTATCGTCTGTATTCTGCATTTTCCTGTTTGACAAAGGAAATATCAATGTGCCATCACATTTTGTCGTATCTAATAGTTTCATTCCTTATGGGAAATATTTTTGCACAAGAAATGGTTGGATGACGTGTTTTTGATTGTGTGTTAATCGATTTCTAATCCGTGTGTGAAGTGACATTTTGAGTCGGGGTGTGTGTGTTTGATCTGAGATTTTTGTTTTTTGAAGTTTGGAATGCTTTTATACTTTTTTTTCCATAAATTTTTATTGTTTAACGGATTTTATACTTCATTTTTATCACTTTCCCTCTCTCCTGTTGTTATTCACAATCTCACACATTTTGACGGACTGCAGCCAGTGAGCAATATTTCACTTTGACGGACCATTTTCATGTAGAACCCAGTTGTCAGAGAAAGATCAGTGTTTATCTGTGCTCAGTTTGTCAGGACCAAATGGAAAAATGCTCTCCATGTGTTCTTGATCAACTTGGTACTTAAACAGACTTCAGCGGTCCTGAAACTCAATCTGTAAATGACCATGTAAACTTTGACCTCATACAAGAAAACAAACAAAACAAAGCATTATTGTATTAACAAGTTTCACTGGACACTTTGAAATACAGTGATGGGAATGAAGTGGTCAGTGTTGGGTCCAGCTGTTCACCTGTTTAAGAAAAATTTACATCTGCAGTGCATGCTTTTGCATCAGAGTGCAACAACTCGGTGCCATATTTTCTTTCCAAGGTGATAATATTTGTGTAAATATGTTACTTGCTGTATCTGCCATAAAAGGGCAGCGATAACTGTTTTATGAACTGTTTTATGTTATTATCCGTGGCCATACTGAATGTAACCTACTGTGCAACAGATCACTAACTATGTATGCAAAGGAAAGCACTACCACGATTAAATAAAGGCCTACTGCACTGTTTTTAAGATATGGGTGAACTGAGTGGTCACAAAAAATTCAACAGAATTATTAATCTGTAAAAGCGTTTTAAGAAATATTGATTGATTCACAACGATTGAGCTTTTATTTTCCGAACAAAACATTTACAAGCAACATATCCTCAAAGTCTGATCGTTATTTTATACAGCATGAAAGGAAACCGAAATGACAATTTAGAGGGGTTGCACAGAACTTTCAGATTTGAATTAACTGTTGTGAATACTGCAGTTGGAAAAAGTGTTTTGAATTTTTCAGCAAATTTTCTCCATAACAATTCTAACAAAGTGAAAATTTAAGTCCAGAATCCGGATCCTGACTTGAGGAAAAAAAGATCCTGCTCACACTTGCATCAGAATTGAAAGTAATGTGAAATATATTAGTATTAGTGTTAATAATAGCATTTTGGTCATGTTATAACCTGACCAACAACCAATCGATGTATCTCCTGCTGCATAAAACCCTGGATGTTTCTAAAACTGCATGAGCTGAAGGTTTTAGGTCCACAGCTGATGGTTTTTCATGACATCACTTACGTGAAAGCATTCAAGATCCGCTCTGTGTTTAAAAGACGGATGGTTCAAAGACAAAATTGAATGTTTAAAAAGACGGCCCGATTCAAAGACACACGAACGTAAAGGTTTCCAGTGTTTCCAAAGCTCCAGCATATTCACAGTAAACTGATTTGCTTCTTGTGGACATCTAAAAGAGAAAGTCATGTTTTTTTGCCTGGTTTCCTTCTGCCAAGAGGTCAAAGGTCAGGCTCAGCTGTGCCACTGCTGAGCTGGTGTTCGAGTGTCTTGCTGACGGACACGGGGGGGTTCAACACCACCCTGCTGCTGATAAATCAAACATACCCATTTGGTGAAATTACAATGAAAAATTTGAAATCCTACAAAAATACTATATGTGTTATGTGTTATCAGAACAAAGAAAACTCATTATTAAAAATACTTAAGGCATCTCGGTCATTAGGCCTCAGAGTCAACACACACACACACACACACACACACACACACACACACACACACACACACACACACACACACACACACACACACACACACACACACACACACACACACACACACACACACACAAGAACACAAATGAGCCAACACATACGTACTGCACACAAACCACAACACACAGGCTGATATGTAATTTGATGACGGCATCTGTGCACATTAAAGGACACGTGGACATGCGCAGGAATTTGCAGTTACACATAAAAAAAGTGTTGTGATCACTTCTGGAAACAATCTAGACATTGAATTATTTCAACACTTTAACATCTTATTTGTGCTACGTGTTTTTAAGGACAATCAGCCCTGCCGGGAGGAAACGTATGATGCAAAACACTAAAAAATTTCTAACTTTCCTAAAATTTGCAACGACATTACCAATAGTTCACCGTTTTCCATCATGTTTCCACGCCATCGTTACACGCTTTAAAATCCCAACTTTGTCTGCATCAGCTCTCTCAACGTTTCTGCAGTCGTTCCAGTCCCAAAACACACAGTTTAAAAAACCCAGATTGAACAACAAACTCTGTTTTCCCAAGCAGAAATCCGGGCCGTATTTGGTGAAATTTATTGGACTGGAGATCAGACCACGTGGAAACACAGCGGTCATCAGTCCTGGTCCCTCCAACAGTCTTCTCATCACAACTCGCGCGATGATAAAACTGTTTTTAAAAGCTTCTTTAAAATCTTAAGTTTTTCTTAAATCCTTCTCTCTGACCCGACCCTCATTTTGGACAAAAAGGTCAAATCATCGTGGGTCCCGAACAGTACCTGATGAAACCATCAAAAATGTCACTCAGGAGTTTTAGAGTTCATCGTCATCGCTGCTGTCCCAAGACGTGAGGTTTGCAGATCTCCGAGGGAGGAGCCGGTGCTTCTGTCAGGACTCCTCTCCGCCTTCCTGGTTGATCACGTGGTGGTATCCACGGTTACCGACTGGCTCCTTCTGCCAGCAGATAATGCCGAGGAGGAGGGTGATGAGGAGGAAGAGCACACAGCCGGACACCACCAGACTGATGATCACTTCTGAGGACGAAGACACAAAAAAAATCTCTCATCTTTCTTTCTTTACTTTAGCAGTCTTGAAGTTTTAGTGTGTGTGTGTCTGAAAGGTTCACCCTTATCTCGCCCTGTTGAAGGCACTTCACACTCTTTGTCCCGTTCTTCAGAGATGGAGGGCTTTGTAATTCTCACAAACTCATCTAGGGGGCAGTCATGGGAGCAGCCTGGTAGGTGCAGAGGGAACAGCTGCACGGTGCTGTCATTCCGGAAGAACATGGACACCGAAGCAGAGCTGGACCCAAAGAGGAAGAGTCGGTTTAACTGGTTCATGCATCCTTGTGTTTCTGACTCAGCTGAATCTGACTGCGTGACACTGAAGTGAAGTCTCATCATGTTTTTTACTTAGCATATTGTTTGTGTGTGTGTGTGTGTGTGTGTGTGTGTGTGTGTGTGTGTGTGTGTGTGTGTTTTACCCGTTCTCCCTGTACAGCTCGAATATTTGACAAGAAGCATAGGGCGGCTGTTTTCCATTGAACACGTCTAAGCTGGACTGAAGAGCCGCTACAGTGGTGTCATGCTGTCGAACACACACACACACACACATTTGCACATTGAAGGAATAGTTCAGCATTTTGGGAAATACCCTGGTTTGCCTTCTTGCTGAAGGTCGGAGGAGAAGATAGATACCACTCTCACGTGTGCATGCAAAATACAAAGCTAATAGATGGTTAGCTTCGCTTCACACAACTGGAAACAGCTGACATGGCTCTGTTCAAGATAAGAACTGGGCCTCCCAGTCAATTAGTGATTCTTGTAGTGTTGCATTAGCTCACCGCTGACAGCATCATCATTTTCAGTCTCTGTTCTGGGTCTGGGGCGGCCATCTTGGTAAGATTCTTCACGATTTCGCCCAATAGGATACCTGAAAGACAGACAGACTTCTTACTTTTCCCCTATAAATGCACTATTTCCTCCTGATTACATAATGCTTGCTAAAAAGCAGTATCCAGTTGTTTTTTTTAAAATATGCTGTATATTTGCATGTCATGCTCATCTTGTATGGCAGGTCAGTGAAGTACACACACTTACCTCCCTGCAGTCGGCTCTTTTCTTGTCGTTTATAGACCCCGAACATGATCTGTGAAAATTGGAAAGTATCAGTACAATACTCTAAAGTCCAAAATATCAATCAGACCATCAAGAAAAGTCCTCAATGAAAGCAGAGATGTTGCAACGACTTTTACCCGAAATTCATAGTCCTTCAGTTCTCGGAGCTTCTCCATCACATCAGGAGTCACCCAGTCGGGAGCTGACATGTTGTGACGGGACTGAATTCACACACACACACACACACACACACACACACACACACACACACACACACACACACACACACACACACACACACACAGGGCAAGAATTACGAAAAGCATGAAAAGGACAGCTGACTAAGAGGAGGAGGCTGACCAGCTTTAATTAAGCAGCAGTCAAGTTGACAAACTGTCTTTTTGTTCTGATGGCACTTCGTCAGCAGTCCTCAGGCCGCGCCTCTCTCACTGCAGCCATCTCTCACATGCTGTTTAATTACTCTGTGGCTGTCCTCAGTGACCCAGCTGTCCCTGAGTTCAAGTTTGAAATCTCACACTCTTTAGTGTCCATCTGATGTGTAACAATGTGGAGTTTATCTTGAAAATTTGAAAAATGTAAAATGATATGTGCAGCATATTGATTGGTCTGGCCATACGTGTGCTGAAACACAGGCGGTGACCTTTGTGAACTCGATAAGGCAAAAAAGACAGATGTGAAACCGCTGCTGGCTTCACAGTCCTGTTCCTCGTTCCTGTTCCTTGTAGGCGTGTGCGCCCCAAAACATGGTAATCTCACCAGTTCTGGTCAGCTGCCAGAGGTATACTCATCAGAAAAGGAGTCACGCCAGGGGATGTTTTGCACAAGCAAAACTGGAGCTGACTTTCCTGTCTTGGCAGATAAAGATGCTTTACTGTGAGCTTGAGCTTCGCTGCTGCAGAATCATGACAAATACGTTGCTGTTGTCAATCCAAGCAATTGTAAAGCTTTCACTTCTGCTTCTTGTTTTTGCCGGCGGGCAGAGGCTGTGTGGTCCTGCGTGTGTGTTCTCACCTCGCAGAAGAGTGTGTCGTACACAGTCCAGATTGACTCAACAGTCGTCTTATTCAGTCCTGTTTTACTCCTCACCAGCTCTATGACGTCCTGAGGAGAGGAACACAGCGAGACGTTTGTGTCGTCCTGAAAAATCTCTTTAAACTTTTCAGAATAATTGAAAGATACACTTGGAGAGAAGAAAGGAGAGAAAATGACCTGGTACTCAGCGGTGACATTAAGAAATTCCTCCGTGTGTTCGGTTTCATTCATCAGCTGGTCGTAGCGAGGACAGTCACCCAGAGGATAAGAGAGGAGCTGAAAGAGGAGAGAGAGTCCAGACGTTGAATCGCTTACAGCAAGGAGCACTGAAACTAAACTCTAAACACACTCTAAACACTAAAGCTGTGCGATACACATACCCTCTCTTCACTCTGTGGCACGGTGTGCACCGGTATCGGCTGCCACTTCAAGTCTGGGGTGAACACCTGCTGACCAGCGGGGGGGTACAGACCTAGATGATGGGAGTCCGAATAATACAGACTGTTGGTGTGAGGACAAAAAGTGCTACAAGGAGAGGAATTACTGGTAGAAAGAAGTCGGAGGAAGAGGAGTTAGCTGATGTTCAGACCTGCAAGGTTGGCTTCAGCGCTCATCAGGGTGCGGTCAACGTCTGTGCTGCGAACTGAGATCTGAGGACGAAGGAGTCACCAGTGAGGGATAAAAGTGGATTTCCAAACTGACAGGCTTGAAACAGACAGCGTTAAATATGTTGAGGTCAAATATAACAAGTAATAAGAGAGGCACTCCTCCTGGAAAACACCTCTCAAATTATCATCATGTTCCAGGAATTCTGGCACCACTGGGAACCTCTGTGACACCAACATGGCAAGGGGCCCTTTCTCCAAAACATTAATATCAGCACCATCATCTGTCTGCGAGGGTTCAGCTGGGATGTCATGAGATGTGAAAGCGGCGAGGAGAGTCCGTCTACCTCGTGTCTGTCGTAGGATTCTTTGAGGAATCCTTTGTAGCGATCCCTCAGAAAGTGGCCCAGCTCAAAGTGCTGCCTCATCCCCTCCTGGAAACACACACAAGCAGCCAGAGGAGAGACGTTACACTGCTGATGCACTTGCTGCGACAGTAAATGCATGAACAGTAAGATTTATCACACCTGCGATAGCTGTCCGAAACCTTGTGGCCAGGCGCTCTCTTGGTACGGGTCGGTCGGGTAGGCTTTAATTGGTGAGCGGTCTCCATGCCGGAACAACTGGAGGGGCGACAGAGGAGATGTCGGGTGAGGCCCGACGAGGAACACACGAGTTCCCCTTTACTTTTACGGTATCTGTCACTATTTTCTATTAATCCAAGCATTGCCACACAGAGACTAAAGAGGAGCTCACTGCAGCTTGGATATCAGCAGAATCACAGTCTGTACAAGCTGATAAAGAAATATTTATGAAGCCTGATATTTCAAAGAGCTACAACAAAGCTCTTACAAGCTATTAGAAAAAAGCAGAATTGGTGACTTTGTTGGAAACAAAAGCCACTTGATCCAGCTGTTGACTGAGCAAATAATGACTTCAAACTGACTGTTTCATTGTGACACTTGTGTTTGTCTTGTCTTTCCAAACCTGCCCCGAAGCCCCACTTCCCAATGCTCGAGGGCACGTGTCTTCTAAAATGACAATGTTTATTATTCCACTTCAGTTGCACGTAACATTTGTAAACACTTGAAAAAGCTGTTATAAAAATCACTCAGTTGACAGTTACAGCAAACATTTTGCAGAGACGCTGTGATGTCATTCGCTGACACAAAAATCAAGCCGATGAGCTCAGACATTAAATACATTGTCTCTTGGAAGTTCAGCACAATCAGAACAAACATCACAACAAAGTCCTACAATGATTAAAAAAAAAGCCTCAGAATACCGTCCAGGGAACTTTTTGGGGACTATGTTTCGAAACTGGAACCTTGACTTGAAACTGCTCCTTTGATGCGAAAGAGCAAACTAGTGAAGTGAAACCAAACGTTCAAATAGGTTGAAAGAACTGTGTGTTTTCAGTCAAGCAGGTCTTGATAGTGGGTGCCACCACAACAGCTGGCTATTCAAGCAGAACAGTTGCAATCTTCGAGACACAAAAGGAAAGCGTGGGTTTCTGTCTTCCGGCAAGAGGAAAGCTCACACGACCGATAGATCCAAAATAGAAGAGGAAGTGTGAAAACTCCATCGGAAGGATGGATTATCCCTTTAAAACTCCTAATCTCATCTGTTCCGTGATCCATTAATGGAGGCAACCAGGTCACCATTTCTAAGAATGAGTACAAGAATAAGAACATCGAGACACAGCACGTCAACACAGCTGAGAAAATCCATGTCCCTCGCTCTGAGCGTCATATAGTTTAACGCCGTGACATGGGAGATGTCACGGCTTTAACATGGGAAGACATGAGTGTGTCCAATGCTATTCCAATTGTCACATCTGTGACAGATTCCATGTCTGCAGCGCGAGAAAAAGGCACAGATGGAGGGAGGCGCTCGTCATCGAGACAGTGTAGATTACAAGATATTTCCCTTCAAGCAGTCAGTTTTCATTCAGAGATTATTCATATATCTGTACTTTGCAAAGCGACAACCTACCACATAAAATCCTCTTACAAAATATCTGAAAGAAAGCATGCATGAGAAGGGCTGGATCTGCTGCTTTATTCAGTGCTTCCTTCAGTGCCTCTGTGCTTGCAATCAGGGAAACAACCAAGCAGAGACAATGGACGTTTGTGCACAAGCCACGATCAACCTCACCAGAAATACCTCAGAGACGACCCACAGCATTTATGAAACGCATGCTGACAAGTGTTTTCCAGGTCACCTGACAGCTTGCGACAGTGGAAAATATAACTATGGCTATTGCTGTAGCTCATAAACATCTTCATAATAAGTCCAGGTGAGACAGGTGAGGTCTGTAAGGCAGGGGTGATGACTGGACGACCTCAATTTCCCTGTTATTTATTTACAGTGTCAGCTGGACAGACTTCCTGTTGTGTCTTCAGTCGTTTCGTAGTGTCGCACGACTCCGAACACTACAAAAAAAGCCTTTTTATACATTTTCCAATTCAAACATGTTCACTCAATGCTGAATTTGAACCATTATTTCAGTAAAATGTCTACTTTTACGACGGGTTAGCGTGTTAGTTTTCTAACACGTTGCATTACTCGCAAGCTGTGAACCAACAAAATGTGCTGCTTTTTAAAAAAAATGTCCTTCAAGGTGGATTATTAATTTGCCAAATTCACGAAAAGACCCAGTGATTTCTGTCAGACTTAATTTGCATTCAGATAAATGTACATGTTTACATAAAAGCCAGTAGACAGCAAAGACAGACGAGGGACAACGCTGCGGAGTTCAATACCCTTCCACAGCATTATAGCGGATATCAATATCACTCACCACAGTCACATATACTAGTTCTCTTTCCGCTGTAGCTTTTCCACAGAAAGAGCCCACCGTTACAAGAAAGAGCACCGCAGCGGACACCATTTTCACGTCCGAGAAACCGGAGACCGACGACCACAGATAGTTGATTATAGGTTCTGAAGTCGTCTGACCGAGCTGCATAACGTCCGCCTCGGTTCACTCCGCCGGAAATACACGGAAGTTTAAGCATAAAATGAGTCGTAAATTTTGAACAAAAAAAACGTTTAAGAGTAAGGATATTTAAAGCGTTCAAAAGAAGCGATGTATCCATTCTATTATTTTTAATCGAAAACTTCATACCTCAGTCATATTTGCCCTTTATATTCGTGAAAGATGGGAGATGTTGTTCAGCACGTATTTTATTTTGAAATAGAGAAACTGTATTTTCAATTGACTTGATACACAAGGGGAAGCCGGAAATGACGGAACAGCCAGTCTGTGTGCGTGCTTGTCAACAGTCCTGAACACGTCTACATGTTGCTGCGCTCCTTATGTTGAATAATATTTTGACCCTTTCACAAGCTGCGACCTAACCGGCCGGTATTTTAATTTAACTTAATTTAAGTGTTCAATTTTCACTGAGAAAACTGTTTTATATCTAATCTCTGATTGCCACAGAGAGGAGGACGACTTCACTATCTATGATCATCGTTAAAAAAAAAGAAAGAAGCTAAAGCTAAAGGTGTGACTGAAATAATATTAATAATAACAATAATGATATCAATAATGATACAAAAACAATCCAATATATATGGATGCCCAAAACTTGGCAGAAAGCAAATCAATAAACATCTGCCAAGAACACACAGGTCAGAGCTGTGCGGTCATTCACATGCAGGCTTGCGGTTTTTCTCCTCAGCCACTAGAGGTCAGTGTTGTCTTAGCTGCAAATATCTTCTTACGTGTCAGATTGAAGTATCAGCTATCAAACTGCTCTGCAGCCTTCAGTATGTTGCTGATTTTGCTGGAACTTGGGTCCAGAAATTTGATCTGGAAGTTTTTATAATCATAGTGAAGAGTCAGCGATACCTACACTTTAACCTAAAAATTAAATAAAATAGTACATTAGGTTATATGCATCTCTGGGTACTTGGGATAGGTATTTTTTATGACTTGTTGACACAAATTCATTAGATTTAATTTAGTAAAAATAAACTGATAAATGAATTAAAATCATCAGAACCTGCAACTCTACTGTTCATTGTAATAGTATTTGTACATATTCCACTGCAGCTGCGATCCTCAGGTGTTTCTTTGGACATGCATGCAGGTATTTGTGTTGAGACCTTTCATCCATATCTGGCTTACAGATGATGTCATAAACACACTTGTTTTAAGTGAGCTGCGATCACGGGGGTGTTAAATGTTAAACCTGCATGTGTGAAATGTTTGATGTTTGAAAAGGCTTTCTGTGCTTCAGATCAGTTCAGACTGAAAACCTTGGGTCCTGAGCTGACCCTTCTCGCATGACCTTCTGGTACTGATCTGTATGTGTTTACACGGTGAAATGCCGTCGTGTTGTGTGACGATCTGGCAACAAGAAGCATGAAGCGTGGATTCTAGCTTTTTTCCTTAGCAGTATTCAAAGACACTGTGATTACAATATGAAAATTTGTTTTCCTGTGCTTTTATAATGGTTTTTCCATACAAATAGACTGAATAAACCCTTTGGGAACATGGCCTCCCCCCTTTGCTCCTGTCACAGTATCAACACTTTCTTTATCTCTGTCCAGCTTGATTAAAAAGATGCTACCTTTTGCCATAAGTGCAGAATTAGCTCCGAAATGTCTTCACACATGTGAACAAGAAGCCAAAAGTGAGGGAGACACTGATGGACAGTGAACTCACAGGCAGTTGTGAGCGAATGAGGTTTCATTCTCAGGACATTCTTGGAAAATTAGTTGAATGTTATGTTACAGACTTCTTGTCGTTTCATGTTAACTCTGGCCAAAGTGGAGATTTCTGAAAACGTTGACGTTATGTGTTGACGTGTAACCAGGGTTAAACAGCGTTTTAGGTGGTGATGGAGAGCGATGGCTATAAGCACTGGGGGAACTGGTTGGACAATTGAGAGCAGGTGATGAGTGAAACTGGCAGGAAATTGAACAATGGAACTCTAATCAAACCTTAACATGTTCCACATCTTTCACACATTATGGGATTGATTCAACTTTTCAGTCACATTCACACTAATTACAACTTCTCTGTCAGCCACAGCTTCATACAAAGTGAAGACATCTCCCAGCTTCCACGGTTTCTTCCTCCATCCCTATTCATACTCTTTTCAGAGAGTTATTGAACTTTTACAGCCCGCAGTGCAGCTTTCCAACATCCAGCATTCACACCACCGTTTCTTCAGAAATGGCTTCCTCTGATTACAACTGATGTTGAACAAACATTGGATTTCCAACCGCTACTGACACTGAAACAATACTGATTCAAATCCAATTCAAAAACTAGCAGCAAGAAAGACAACCAGCAGGGAACATCAGGGGAAACTTAGAAAAAAAACACATTTGCCCACAGGATTGCAATTACATTTAGCCTATTATTGCCCCTATTTGTACTTCTACTGTACCATACTGCTGTTGCTCATGCAGCTACTACTACTACTACTACTAACACCAGTTATCCTACTACCCTGACTCTTACCCCCACCACTAATATAGTATCATGGAGGTGAAAATTAACTGATGGTGGAAAGAATTCCCAAATATCCCACTGAAATAGAAGAACTCCTAGTTTGCTCATGCTTTGCTTTACTGGTATCAAAGTCAGCTTTCATTAAAGGAGCAGATGTCAGCTCATTTTATGTGGGGTAAAAGTGAAGGTGATAATCATAACAACAATGCCACATGCTTTCGCGGCACACCTGCACATTAGCACAAATGAAAGATCTGAACACAGAGATGAGTGTTGAAATAAAGCCTGTGGGAACATATCAGTACACCACGTCCCATTAGCTGCCTGCAAGAAAAATATTGAGTAGTAAAACAACGATATTCAGTGCTCAGCAATATTCCTCAGTATTGTTGCCAAGTTATCGTACGTCTCTGCCAGTTCAGTGTCAACAATAATCTCTTTGTTCCTTTGTTTTTGCCCCAGGCTGTTTATATCTGCAGTCCAAAACTATGAGTTACTAAATCCTGGTGGAGGTGTTTATGTTTTTGCTCATATCTCAGATTATAGGTGACGGCTCATGCTGAAAACACATGCTGCGGCCGAGCTTAACCCTGATAAATTAACACTTGTGCGAAAACAGAAAAATAGGCAACAGCCAAATGTCACCAGGATCACACAAACACACACACCGGCATCAACAATAACAATAATGAGAACAATAGTGATTAGAGGGGGCAGGGATTACCCTTAATCTGCAGTATCTATGTGTTTGTTTAAGGGGGTAGATATGCTCATTAAGCAGGAGTTAAAGCAGGATACCCTCCCTTCAGCTATACAATCTAATTCACGCTGACACCTCATTGCAGGGCTGTAATCTGCTTGTTGGGAGATTATAAAAAAAACAATCCAAGTGTGTGTTTGGGGGGGGTCTGATGGCTGGCACGGACAATGATCATGAAGATCACACGGAGAATTACTAACATAATTACCGAGATGATCTGATGAACAGATGTCTTCCTTCTGCTGACAGGCCCTTCACAGCCGAACGCAGTCAGCTACGAGGGCTTGTTGTTCAGCACCACCTCTGGTGCCTGCTGTTCGTCTCTGATTGTGATTTACGCCGAGGAGAAAAACTTTTTTCTTCCCAAGACGTGGGAAGAGTTGTGTGTGCTGGCTGCTGCAGTGGTGCAGAGTGAACCCGAGCAGCCAGATGATGGCAGCATTTGTGCAGCTTGTTGTCCCACTGAACCCTCTGACGCATTTGCTTTAGTCATTCCCTCTGTGAGATGGCTGCTTCTCATTCAGCATGAACATTTTGTAAATATGACGCAAAGTGCAGCATAGGCATAGAAGAAGTATCAGATCACAAACTAAGCAGGGTTGCCTCTCAGCCCCTCTCAGCTGTTTAAAAAAAAATAAAACAGCAAAAAGCTACATTTTCAAGAGATAATGACCATAATTATTACCAAATTTGGACACTGCTGGAGTGTTGGATGGGAGAATGAATGGTGAGGGATCCTGAAATAGGAAACACAAGGTTCCAGTTGGAGAGGAATACCCACAGGTTTAAAAATAGGCCACAACACCCCTTATATAACAAGTGGGACATCAGGGTTGTTTACAGTGTTTCTGCCTGAGAAATGAATGGTTGCAGCACAGCAATACGCAGCACATTCAAATCTCCATTAATCCAAACGGGCTCAACCGGCCTGTCAAAGACACTGTGAATAACCATGTATTAAGATGTACTTAAATATATCTTAATGGAGTAACATTTTGCTGCCTTAACCAGATAAACAAGCCTCAAGTCTGTGTCTTTGCATAACACTTTGCATGTCGCTGCACACCGTGCGGGATTTCGTGTTATTCAATGATCATTTCTGTTTCTACACGGGAGAGCTGTTTGGAAAGCAGGGGGCGGGGTTTGCCTGCCGTGAATTATATTGTCAGCCAATAGACGGGGTCGAAGCCGGGTGATGGACAGGCACGGCCCCTGCAGGACGCACCGCCCCCCTATGACTCTGTGTTTTAGTCTGTTTTTAGAGCAGCAGCGTCACATGATGTTTTTCTCCAGGATCGGATCAGTCCCTGGTCTGGTCCGGCTGCACTGTTGCTTCTACCGTGGCGCACAGCGGACGCAGCTATCGGTGTCTGCTATGGATTAGATGAAACGCCGTGTTACATTTAAAGTCTTATTTCGCTGAGTTGCGTCTTTTTAAGGGCTTTGCTTATCTGGAACTTGGGAAGTGAAGCGCGGAGAAATGGCAAGTCCTCCGGCGACCGGAGGACACCTGTTACCTAATGGGACGAATGGTGTGAAGAAGTGCGGATACCTGAGGAAGCAGAAACACGGACACCGGCGCTTCTTCGTGCTCCGGGAGCCGACGGAGCGCTGCCCGGCCCGGCTGGAGTATTATGAGAGCGAGAAGAAATGGAGAAACAAGTCCGCCGCGAAACGGGTCATAACTTTGGACTCCTGTCTGTGCGTAAACAAACGCGCCGACGCCAAACACAAGCACCTCATCGCCCTCTACACCAAGGACGAGTACTTCGCTGTGGCAGCGGACAACGAGCAGGAGCAGGAGAGCTGGTTCACGGTTTTGACTGATCTCATAGCCGAGGGGAAAGTGTACGACAGCCCCGCTTCCACCTCCTCTTTAGTGGGCTTTGAGGAGGCCAGCTACGGACTCATTGCTCCTGCATCAGCTGCCTATAAGGAGGTATGGCAGGTCAACTTGAAATCCAAAGGTTTGGGTCAAATCAAGAATCTCACTGGAGTGTACAGGCTGTGTTTATCCAGCCGGACCATCAGCTTTGTCAAACTGAACTCAGACACCGCTGCTGTCAGTTTACAGCTCATGAACATCCGGAGATGCGGCCACTCAGACAGCTTCTTCTTCATAGAGGTTGGCCGGTCGGCGGTCACTGGGCCCGGAGAGTTCTGGATGCAGGCGGAGGACTCAGTGGTGGCGCAGAACATTCATGAGACCATCCTCGAGGCCATGAAAGCCATGAAGGAGCTGTCTGAGTTCAGGCCGCGGAGCAAAAGCCAGTCTGCCAGCACTAACCCCATCTCTGTGCCCACACGACGCAACCTCAATAACCTCCCCCCCAGTCAGACGGGCCTGGTGAGGAGATCCAGAACAGATAGCATGGCAACCACGTCCCCAGGGAGAAAGTTCACATCCTGTCGGATAAGAACGGCCAGCGAGGGAGACGGAAGCGTGACCCGGCCTGTATCCATGTCCATATCTGTGAACGGGAGCCCCACCAGTCCAAACTCTGGGAATCACCTCAGCAGGTCCCATACCCTGAGCAGCGGGCGCACCTGCAGAATGCTTGAGTCCTCCTCCAACCTGCATCATAGCCAGTCCATGCCAGTGTCTAACTCCCCTCCGGCTGCCTCCAGCCCCATCAGCATGTCCCCCAGAGGGGGGACTAACGTCTGCACTCCTGACAAAGCCAGGCGGCCTTTCAGCTGCAGCACCTCCATCTCTGGCTCCCTCAGTGACACTGGCTTCATGCTGTGTGATGATTACAGCTCCAGCCCAGGTGACCCCAAATTCCTCCCCCTGACGCGCAGTGACACCCCTGACTCTCTGTCCAGCACGCCGCCATCCCGTGACATCAGCGACCCTTGTGGCTACATGATAATGGAGGGGGCCAATGGCAGCAAGTCTGGGGCTTGCTTGGAGGGTCTTGGATTGGATAAGGCTTACAGGAAGCGGACGCACTCCCTCACCACACCACGTCAACAGAGGGTGGTGGCACCACTGTCCTCTGCCTCCCTGGATGAGCACACACTCATGAGGATGGCGCACGGACAGAACTCTCACTCCGCCTCGCCCAAAGTGTGTTACCCAGAGGATTATGGAGACATTGAAATTGGTTCATCCAGGAGCTCCAGTAGTAACTTTGCAGATGATGGCTACATGCCCATGACACCAGGTGTAGCATCCCAGTCTGGCAAGGTAGACAACTATGTACCCATGAGCCCCATGTGTGTCTCAGCACCGAAGCAGATTGTGAACCCTAGGGTGCATCCTCAGGCGGCTGCCAGTGGCGGCTACAAGAACAACTCGCCCTGCAGCAGCTCCCTGGAGGACAACGGCTACATGAGAATGTGGTGTGGCTCGAAATCCTCCATGGAGAGCCCAGACAGGAATAGTGAATACATGAACATGTCACCTGGAAACCCACCTCCACTCCAGACCCCCCCTGATTACTACTTGGGCCTGATGGCTGGTGAACCTGCGTCAGTGAGGCCAGCCTATCAGGCCGGCTCCCTCACGCTTCCTGCTAAACTTCAGACCTCAAAGAATGAAGAAAGCAGCCAGTACGTGTTGATGAGCCCTCAGAGTTTGAGGCAGCGGTTGGGGGAGTCCGACTATTATTCAGTGATGCAGCCCAGTGCAGGTCAGACCTCGCCACTGAGCCCCTCAGTACCATCTCCAGTCAGACACGGCCGGGCGGAGACGCTGCCCTACAGAGGGAGGCTGGGCAGGCCTAACAGGCTATCCCTAGACACCCTGAGGACCCTGCCCAGCATGAATGAGCACCCCCTGCCTGGAGAACCCCGGAGCCCCGGGGAGTACATTAACATTGATTTCAGTGGCACCAGATTCTCGCAGCCCTCCATTGTATCTACAGAGAGCCAGTCTTCATCACTGGGTTCCAGCGGTGGGGGTCCGGGGAGGCCCTCTCTGACAGACTACATAAACCTGGAGCTGGGCTCACACTCACCCAAGGCGGCTAACACTCCCACTGAGCGCTTGGACACACTTCCAGAGTTATCAATGTGCCCCTGCTCAGAGGAGGATGGAGTGTACCATCTGGATGGTGAGAAAAGGTCTCAGGGCCTCTGCGATGAGCTGAAAAATGACTACACTGAGATGACGTTTGGGATGACCAGCTCACCTCCACAGCTTGTTCCCCAGATCACAGCAAGGTATTGTATCTGTGAATCATTTGATCATTTATTAGAATATTTTTCAATATTAAATGTTCTGCGAGATGGATCCCAGAAAAAGGCAACAGTAGTGATTCAGTCATTACAAAAACATGCTAACATTACTTTCAATGAACAAATGGCCATTTTTACTCAGTGAATAAATTAATGTTAAGTGTCAAATAGTCAACATTACCATCCTTTTATATCTTCATATTGATCACAAGGGATATGGTGTTAGCAAGAGGCAGATAAGGATTTTAAACTTTACTATATTTGGGATTTGAATTGTGCAAATCAAATAAATATTGTGGCAGTTCCTTTTTATTTTAAACCTTTAAAAGATTTATGGTCACTTTTTGTTCCAGTTTGAAAATAAAGGCTATTTGCTGACTAAATCTCATATTTTGAATACTTTTCTCCAGCAGCCAGAGCAGCAGAGAGAGGAGGCTCTCTCTGGAGGACCAGGGAGTCCCAGAAAGCATTGGGGTCTTCCTGCTTGGGGCCACCTCTTCTTCCACAGTGGGCCCCGACTACTCTGCCAAGGTGATCCGGGCCAATCCGCAGGGACGTCGGCGCCACAGCTCGGAGACCTTCTCCTCTACCGCCACGGTGACGCCAGTCTTCCCCTCTTTCGCTCGCAGCGACACAGTCAAGAGGCACAGCTCGGTGGAGAACATCTCATCCCGGAGCAGTGAGGGCTCTGACGAGGAATACGGCAGCCCGGTGAACCGGCAGAGCTCGGCCGGCTGCCCGAACAGACTGAACTACATTGCCTTGAACCTGCTGGACAACAGGGACATGGAGAAATGCGAGGACCTGGCTGGTTTCAAGCCCACCAGCAGCTGCAAAGGGGGTATCAATGGATTACACAGCACACCATATGTCTGTTTGGGATTCAAGGAGACTGCAACCACTGCCAAAGGTGAGCGAGGCAGATGTCAGATGTGTTACTGCTAAATAATGCATCTAAACTTTCAACTTAAGTCCTGCAGGTGTTATTGTTTTAAAGGAGGGGGTGAAGGGTTTCAGAATGTGAAAGGTAGCTTTTTTAAATCAAAAATGACCAAAGCTGTTTGGTTTTACGGTTACAGATGGACGAGAAAAACAACAAAGATGAAGGCAAACTTGCGTTTTCTCAAGATTCAAATTCAAACTGGCCTCGTGGATTTCAAAGTACATAAGTAGGTGGTGCTGATGTGGCCTTCAGGTGCTGCTCTCAAGCTCCTACTTCTCAGTGCTTTCAAATCCTGCAGCATGAATAATGTTTTGTGGCAACATTTGCAGTTTAACATCAGAGAGCCAGTCTCAAAATAAAGAGGAGTGGCCTCTGGCTTTTATTGCAATCAATCATGCTTTTACTGTTTTTTTATTTTTTTAAATCGTTCATATGTGGTCATCCCAACATTTCCCACAACATGTGAACGCAGCACAAGGCTGCCATGAAACGTGACCAGGCTGAGAGCTCTGAAGTAAACAAGCACCATGACTGAGCAGGACGCTGCCTCGCTGCTACTGTTGTGGGCAGCAGATACTAAAAATACACGAGCAGAATTCGGGATTCCACCAACGCTTATTATGAATGGAAGTTGTTTGCACAGAAAAGAGAGACTAGAGATTCATTATGAACCATCAGACACAAGTACACAGTAAATATGAATGTATTAAATAGTTCATTATCAAGTCTATAAAATTGGTTTGCTGTGCTTTGTTAATAGCAGTAATGCTGCAGTAGGTAATACCACAGTGACAGGTAAGGCCGCGGGCATTTCCGGCTGTTGTTTTTCAGTTGGGTAGGCTTTAGGATGTGTTGCACATCAATGTGACCTCCACAGACCCCTTATTCCCACCATTCCACAATCAATACAGTGTCCCAGAATATCCCAGTGGACAAACTAAAGCTGTGGCGTGGGACAGCAGACGGCGTAAACAAAGAGGACAGGGACAGCGGCGTGTTGACATTAAGTTTGTCTGTCCCCTCATCGTTCATTGGGCACAGTGAGCTCACATGCATTTAGCAGTACATGGGGGGGGGGGGGGGCTGCACGCTGACATGTGAGGCCCAGCACAAGTGGATATGTGTTTGTGTGTGTGTGTCCTTGTAGGCAGTGAGGGAAAACAGCAAAGTGGGCGAGTTGCTATGCGGCCATCAGGTAACTGGATGTCACGGTCCGCATTCCTGGCAGAGCGGGTTTGAAAAGTTGCTGTGAGAGGGGCTTGTTTTTGTCCCCAGGCTCCAGGCCATTTGAATAGAAAGTGGCTTTTATTTCACCATAAGGCCCCTGTTTGTGGAGAGAGAAGTTATATTAGGTTTCATTTTTTAACGCACCGAATGGAGAAATGCTATGTGTTGTTATTTGCGCGGCCAGTGATATCCCTGAATTTACGTTTCTTTACATTTCCAACTGTGTGACATCTTTGGCGGTGACATGTGGATGACTGAAGTCAAATAGTTGTTTTTCAGTGAAACAGGCAGTAAAGTGAGTTAATGACGGTCTGCTGCGTCCTTTCAGATATTTGATTTGCAGCTGAGTGACTACCAACAACATGTGCTCGCTTGTTTGTTTTCATCTGAGGTGTGTTGGTGTGCACGTGTTTTGCACTCATGTTTTTGGTGGAGTACAGATATTTTTATGGTGCTAATAAAGCTCGTTGAATGGGACTTACGAGGGAAAGGGAGGGAAAAGACTCAAGCACATACATGTGGACTCAAGCACGTACGCATGCAGGGCAGTCGGGGGTGTTTTTTTCTCTCAGGGATGTTTTTTTTTTTTTTCCAGTGGTGTTGCCTGCATCCGTGAACACTTGGCAGAGATGTGCAGTGAGAGAGAGAGTAGCCTGTTTTGTTTTCCAGTGCTGCTTGCCTGCCTGTTTGTGGGAGAGCAAATGGATGCATGCATAATGGGGCAGGATGGCACGTGCACTCGTGCCCTTCTGCCTCATTAGGTTGTTCACTTAGCAGAAGTAAGACAAGAGGAAGGGGGGGGAGCACAGCCTAGTATGCTCAGTGGAAAA
Source organism: Chaetodon trifascialis (assembly GCF_039877785.1). NCBI lineage: Eukaryota > Metazoa > Chordata > Actinopteri > Chaetodontiformes > Chaetodontidae > Chaetodon > Chaetodon trifascialis. The sequence continues at coordinate 6,297,544 of NC_092079.1, read as the reverse complement.
AGGAGGGGAGGGGCTTGAGCTTTTTAAAGCAACAAACAAACTCATTGGTGAGGCCAACTTCAACCAAGGTGCATTCTGGGAGTGCAGGACCCAGGATGGCAGACCTGATGGCTTGTTTACTGAACAGTCCCTCCCACTGCTGTGTGTCCAAGTGGGGTGAAGGAGGTCAAAGTGGGCTACGGGGGAGGGGGTTGGCGTGGGCCCCACTGACGGACGGCTTTGATTTCGTGTTTATCAGGACGTCACGCTGGGCCCCCACACCATGTGCCATACTGACCCAAAAGTCTGTCGGTTTTCCTCTGCGCCTTGACGCAGATTAGTTTAGTTTCCCCTCTCAGTGGAACGGAGTTTGCCTGGAATGAAAACCTGTTGACTTTCCGGTCAGGGTAACGCCATGCTGGAGGAACATGTGGCTGTTTGTCAGGATCAAAGTACTCAACCAATCAGCCCCAACGGCTCCTTGGAATTTAGCGTTTACCCCCAGACTCACATGACGCCCCCCTTATTAAGAAGTGTGACTGAAACTGCTTCTAGTAAACAAAACCCCAAAGTCATAAACTTTTGACAGCTGGATCTGTTGTTTTGGTGCTCCACCTGGACTCAGCTGGGGTGTCTTAATGCCTGGCATAAGGGTCAGGTGTTTGTTTACATCGTGTTTTGGCAGCGGACCAGCCCATGTGACTCTGAGGTGGTGTTTACCTCTGCCCTAACCCAAGCCGCTCGCCTCCTCTCGCAGCCCTGGCTAGCCGCAGCTCAGCCAGGTGGATGTTCTGTACCAGACCCAGATTAGCCAAGTCAGCCGTCTCTGTTTCCACCTCTTCATCTGACTAATACCTTTATCTGACGGCGTCAACCAACTCCTGCTTCCTAATGGCGATTTGAGAAGCTTGATTTGCACTGTGAGATGATTCTACTGACAGTTTAGCTTATATATCACTTTGCAGGTGTATTCATTCGATTGCTTTGTATGAGGAGTGGTCATCATCATTTCACCATCAGGCATCATGTAGGGTAGAAAAGAATTGAGAGAAGGAGGGGGAAAAATCATAAGGGGTCTTCAAGACAGGAGCAGCCCTGCTGTGATGCCCCGAGTCCCTCCTGAGTGCTAGTGGCAGATGGCCACTCTCTGGAGGGCAAGTGTGTGAGAGAGTGTGTGTCGCGTTTGGCGAAAAAGGGGGTGGAACGGGGGGTTAAACACCTGTCACTCCACCTCAGCACACATGCAAGCACACCGATGCCTACAGTAGCACGTAAACACATACATACCACTATATATCTCATGGACACACACACACATCCCCTCCTACTCCTCCTACTCACTATCCCTCTGCTAATGACAGCCCACCATCTGCCGCACCCACAGCCTGCAGAGAATATGACCATCAGCATCATGCGTGTGTGTGTGCGTCTGTGTAATTCATCGGCCAGATTAGAAGCATTCGTGTCCATCGACTCAAATCCCGCTTCCTCTTAACGTCATCCAGTCCGTAGTATTGCGAGTGATGTCATCGCAGACATGATGTATCGGGCAGATCCAAATGCAGCCAGAGCACGTTACGTATATCTGTGTTACTTACACTTCCTGTTTGCTCTGATCTTAGAGGGTGCAGCGAGCGAAAGAGGTCTGGCTGCACAGCCATGCATCCCTAACTGGCTCTGAGCATGCTCAGTCCATGCGGCTGTCCTAACAAGGTGTGCATTGACACACAGAGGGAAGAGGGAATCGGAGATGAGGTTTATTCTCAAAACTAAATGCTTCCCCTCACTTTTAAATTAGATCTGAAATCATTAATTGATGAGTTGATCGGCATAGAAATAAAGGATTATGCAGCTACTTTGATAATCTCTTACTAATTTATGACAAATATCCTCCAGAACCAGCTTGTCTTTGTCTTATGTCACTGACTTCCAGGCCTCCTGTGGCTCACAGGATAAATATGAGGGATTCATGAAATGCATTATGGGATAGGTGAAGAAAAAAACACTTAATTTCAATTCTTATCTAAAATCTTAGAGGTGTAGCTGCTTTGTCCTAAGAGGCAGCAATCCTAAAAATTGTAAAACAGCGTGACAGTAAACTGAAAATGTTCAGGTTCTGGGAAGTTGGTCGGACACAAAAAGCCTTTTAAAGACAATCTTGGGCTGGAGGAAATGATCACGTGCATTTTTTAATATTTTATGACACTGTAGAGATCAAATCAGCAGAGGAATCAGTCATGAAAATTAGTTGCTTTTCATTTTGGCTCTCTGCTGCTCTCACACACACACACACACACACACACACACACACACACACACACACACACACACACACACACACACACACACACACTGAGGCATTTGCATAATTGCATTGATACCACTTTTTCCACGGCTGGAACTTTGGCCAACATCATGACTTAGTGGCACCCACGTGTCTCTATTTTGATTGTCGGCGTGCCCCATTTTGTTCTGGCATTTGTGGAATTACTCGTAAAGGTGACACCTGGTTCTACCCATCAGCCTGATTGTCCAATCCATTGTTGCTGCCTCCCAGCACCCTGGCTCAGACACACACGCACAAGTTCTTGAATAGTTTATTTACATCCGCATCAAACCTGCACTTAAGCCGATATCCTGCAAAAATCACAAAGCAGTGCAAATAGCCCAGGCAGGAAATCCAGAAATGCCGTGTTACTTGATATATAGAGAACAAACATGCACATGTAACACCGCAGGCTCTTGTGTCAGAGTTTCCAGGCAGCGTGTGTGTGTTTGTCTGTGTGTGTGTGTGTCATGGCACAGGGAGGAGGGGGGCTAAACTAGGCCGGGATGTTCCAGACAGAAGCGCTAGCTGCTAGATAACTGCGTGGCCAGCGTTCCCCACATTTATCCAGCCACGGCTCCAGATGAGATTACAGCCTCTGCAGGCCAGATTAGACGGCCAGGGGTAGATGAGCGAGAGCCAGTGGCTACTCCACGGACGGCATCTGGGTAATACGTAATGCAAGGTGTGGGCATTTGTTGGCTTTAGCCTGTCCAAATTTGAGTTTATCATAATTGAGCACTAAAATCAACAAATCTATTAGGAAATTGGCTAGAAAATCATATCCGGGCAGCACTGGAGACAAATGTTGCCTCACATCAGCCAAACATGCATGTCAGTTATCCCTGAGTCTTTATCCACCAGTGAATTCTGTGATACGTGGACTCATTTCAGGATTCAGTGACATCCCTCATGTTCTCCACTACCCTTCATCGTTCTGCTTTTGTCATTCTAAAATAGAATTAAGGTCGTGTTTTTTCGAGGCTGTTGCTATATGTGTGCGTTGGGTGATTGCTCCGAAAGTGGCAACTTTTCAGGGGCTAAGAAAACCAGCCTTGCTTTCAGCCTGACCGCTGCGCATTTTTGAGGTTATCCGGCGTCTTTTTAAAGAGTTTCATCAAGACTTGCACTGATAGAAGTCTCCCTGCCCAAAGACAACCATGTAATCCTTGTGTGGTTTGATGACACTCGACTGCTGCGAGGATATTGTCCCCCTGGAATCTAGTGTTTTAGCACCTCTAAAGCTCATTTCTTTCATCCCGTATCTCCTTTCTTGTACACACATTGAGTTGTGCAGCGTTCTCCTCAGGCATAAACTGCTGGCCTCCAGCTGCCGAAGCTTCCGGTTGACCCAGCGCCCCTCCCTCCTCCTGACCACTTCTCTGCTTTCAAGTCAATGCTTCCTTCTTTATGCTAGCAACCCCTCCTCTGCACACACAGTGGCTTTCAACACATGAAAAACGCCTCAAAAGCCAACATAATTATCGATATCTGTTGCAATATACATGCAACCACAGCTCTCTGAATGTACATCAGAGATGCATCAGCTACTGTACTGCTAGCTGGTCCTCCTCTGCTCAGTGTGTGTCCATAGCAACACGGCAGCGCGACAGGAGACCCCCACCCCCATCATTCTACATCCCAGATTATGTAATTACGGCCATTGCCGACCAGCCTCCCTCTCCCAGCCTCCCCCCGCCGTCCTTCAAGCGCCTCCTGGGCAAAACAGCTGGTGTGTTAAGAAACGACACACACCATCAAACCACAACATGACAGAACTAGGATGGAGCGGAGGGGTGACCAGTCCAGGTGGAGCAAAGTGAGCTGCAGAGGCCGGCTGCCATTGGCAGGATAATGCCGCATGCATGTGCAGACACACAAACCCTCCCACACGCACAAACACATTAAGGCCATAACGAACCAAAATGATTTCAAACTGTCGTCATTAGACACATAATACAAATAAAGCAATCAGGTTTACACAATCCAAATCCCCTGTCTTTAGCATGTGTGTGCAGCACTCGCTGTTCTTGTTATTCAAGCTGTTTTCCCCAGTGTCTCCTTGTTATTGTGGCACAAAAACACAGCCTAATCTAAGTCTGTAAATGAGTTCATGCTGTACAGTATGAGGCTGTTCTCTCCGACCTCTCATGTCGCTGTCTGAAAGGTCGGAATTGTTGGCACAGGTGTTGTTTGTGGGAAAATAATGAGACTACAAACCGGGGTTTGTTCACTTTAAGAAAAAAAAAAAACAATCCAACAAATGAAACCAATCATCTGCAATGAAAGGGGCTCTTCAAACATCCCGACTCACACGTTTCTTCCTCATGTGCAAGAGTTGTTTCTACATTTGCTGCGGCTTTATTCAAGTTCTATGTAAAGACTGTATTTAGAATTTTGGATTGAATTACCCACACAAGCTTTGACCACTAGCAGCAGCATGTGCAGTGTGCAAAAAATATAAACAATAAACAACAAATGAACTGGTCACCTCAGACCACATTGAATGGAATCAGAACTCGTCTGTTTACACAAAACGTCATTGTGCAGCATTAAGTCTCCGTGTGTGTGTCATGATTGTTGGCTCTGAGCTGGTTCAGTGGAATTTATGCATCACATCCGTGTTTTTTACATGTTAAATGTGCCTGACAGTTGAATGTAAATGGACACAAATGCTTAACTTAAGAAGAGACTAACTCCCTTTTTTCCTCTCTCCTGTCTCTTTCAGACTGAAGAAGTCCTCTATCCTCTGATTTGGCGTCTTCACCGACCTGCTGCTCGTAAAAAAACAACAAAAAAAAACAACTTTGCCCTTCCGCTGGGCACTGTGGCTCTAAAAGACTGTCAGGACCCTCAGCGACACACACACACACACACACACACACACACACACACACACACACACACACACACACACACACACACACACACACACACACTCGCACACTTCTTAGGAAACAAGCAGGTCACCATCTATGCATGTCATGAATTTGCCGAAGGCGGGACAGGTGTGATTGCGTGTGTGGGTTGATGTGTGTGTTGTGTGTTGGTGCGCCACACGTTCCCTGTTCCTCTCAGAGGCCATTTCTCCTCTGACCCAAATTTTGGCGCAAGCACAGACGCAAAGATAGTCAGACAATAACAAAACTCTAATGGTACCCAGATACTATTTATTTACTTGAGGGTAGTTTAATGGCTGCCTGTATGCGTGCGAGTGTGTTTCTGAGACAAAGTACGACCAACTGGTATGTCAGCAAACAACGAAAACCTACTTTAGAAATGGCCCCGGGCGCGAGGACACCATGGTACACTGAGTATATAACTATATTTAGATTAGATATTTTATTTATTTTTGGAAAATGAATGTCTGATGAGACCTACACAATGCCTTAATGTCTATATTGTCCTTATGTTTTCTATGAAATAAGAGATAAATATTCTATTTCAGTATGTATGTTTGGACCTACATCTCTATATTGTTATTCTGTTGTGGAACGTAAAAAGCCTAGATTACTGTTGAAAAATATTATTTCACAAATGTACAGTACAGTGGGGCTGCTTGAGATCTGATCTATCGTATTGATATTAAAGTATTTTCTTAATTACTAATTTCTTATTTATTCTAACCTAGTTTATTTTTTTGTCCACTCAAAGCGCTGGACTTAAAGAAATATATTTCTAAATGTCTTTAAGAGTTATGCATGTCTTTATAACTCATCTCAGACCCCGTAACACCAGGCATCTGAATGCACTGTACCTCCCACAGTTCCTCAGTCACTTGAGCCTGAAAACCTCACACACTCCTACCTTCAAACCTACGGCCTGCTGCTCAGCTCCATGCAGGCCGCTCCTGCTGTGATATCATTAGACGGTGTCTAGTCGAGGTGTCAATGGAGGGGTGGAGCCGCTGAATGGCGTCGAGGTCGGGCCACAGCCGAGACAGTTTTCCGGTTAACGAGTGAAGGCTGAAGTGAGGGGGGAAAGGGGCCGCCAGTGTCAGCAGTGCTGGACAAGCATTGAGGGGAGGAGGGCTCTGCAACTCAGAAAAAGTAGAAGAAGTAAGGTCATCGGCCACATCTGGCGCTATCATGGAGGCTCACTGGAGAACCAGCTGTCTGAAATAAAGAACTGTATTGCAGACAGCATAAAAAAGTTTGATCTGGCTATGAGTTATGCAACATTACAAGTTAAAGAAACACTTAACTATATAACCATCTTACAGCTAAGCTCACGGGATAAAGCTCAATGCTAGAACACAGTCTATTATATTGCAGCATGTGTCTCATGTGTGCTAATATTAGCTACCATCAGCTGCTGCCTGGCATTAGCTAGCATGAGCTAAAGCTAGCAAATAAAGTGAGCTCTGTAACTTTTGCAGAGCAAAATTTTAGGATAATGCTAACATGTAGTGTAACATTCGTGGACAAGTTGAGAAGAATTTTAAAAAGCAAAAACAGTAATGTTAGGTACACAGCAATATCTACAGTAGCTAAAGTTTGTTAACGTTGGCTAACATAAGCAACCATGAGGTACTGGTCATACAAAGGCTGTAGCTACAGTGTATTTATTGCTGATAAATTCAAGCTTTCATTTGTTAACATTATTTAAGTTATATGGTATTGTTTTAATCTGAGAAAACTTGATTCATTACACTTATTACAAGAAAATTAAAGAGCTTTGAACCTCCAAAATGGCTGCCAGGCGGTGTGTTAACTCTATCTGACACCCTGACACTGTGGTCTTTGCATTGTCCACTGTGCCGACTCCAACTGGCTCACAACCCCTTCAGTGTACAGTAGATTGTAACACTTTTAACCATGTCTGAATGTATTGCTGAGCTGGTGGGAACGCCACAGAAACACAATGTGGGAACTGGTTTTGACAGAGTCTAATATTGGAGCTGTACCACGCTTTGTGGAGTTATTTATCTTATGAGTCTTGAATGTGTATATTGTGTACATAGAAAGAGTTTAACTAAAAAAAAAATCTATTGAAAATACATAGAGAACTTAGATTTTACCTATGTTGCAATGATATTCCTGTGTAAAGACTTTGGCTACCGATTTTTAAAAAGGGGACAAGGTTTTTGCTTTGGGGCTGTACAGTGTATTGTATGCTCTTCTCCCTCACAGTCTCTGTGGCTATATGACAAAAAAAAATACTCTGTCTATTTTATTATAGAGATCTCTTTGCCTTGTTGACACACTTTACCTAATGGCATATGCAATAGTGACATGAATACAATCTAGTTTACAACCGTGGAACCAAATGTAACATTGCATCGATTTTTTTTTCTTTTCGTGACGAGCAGAAGCTGTTTTGCTCCTTGTGCGTTTCTCTTTCTGCCAAGTGTTTTGTTTTTGTCGCCGAGAACTTTGTTCTTGACATGTCTCAAAGCGCTTTCCCCATTTCTGTGTCCATGGACAAGCTCTTCTTTTACAGATTGATCTGGATTGACTCAGTCTGAATGTGTCGTCGTCTTCCATTGTACATAATTCAGTATACTGTTTATTGTGATGCTCACGAGAGATGATTATAATGATTTATAAATTCTGGTAGTTGAGTATTGCTTTTGTCTGTATTGATTATGGATAGCAACCTACAGAAATAAATGAATTTATTTAAAGAGGTACAACTTTGTCTTCATTTTTTATTTCCATAAGTAATATGTTATGTTGCCTAAATTACATTAAGTATGCTCTGGGGGGGGGGTTGGACAAAAAAATTATCTATACCTCAGAATTGCTTCAAAGCAAGACTACGTAACTATTTGAGAAAATGGCAAATTCAAAAAGGTAGTACAACATGAGAGAAGGGTTGAGAGAAGAGTCACCAAAATGAATCCGAATGTCGGCACTAATATACTAATATATAAATACGCTACAGCACTAATATTAGCCACCATATAAACTGGTTGGGACACCAGTTCAAGTAAAGTTGCAGCATTGAAACCCCTGAGTGTTTTCCATTCATGAGTTCAACTTTTAATTTGTCATGAGAAAAATGTGTTATTTTGTCTTTCAAACTTTATGTAATGTGGCTTTAATTAGGTTTTCTCCTGCAGACTTGAATTTAATATCAGGTAGATATAATAAACTTTATTTGGAGAGTGCCTTTCATACAAGAACTGTAGTTCAAAGTGCTTTTCAACAAAAAAAATATGTAAAATAAGATGGAGAATAAAAATCAATTTATGTCAATAGGATAAAACCAAAACATATGAAAATAGAAGAATTAAATATGATGTTATCAATTTCATTAGCCTAAAGTGTGGGTAAACAGATTTATGAATGGATCTGTCCTCCTCTAAACCACTAATTATAAACCTCACGAGACTCCAAATCCCATCCTGCACCTCTTCTTCTCCCCAGCTCCCTGGAACATCATGCATTTGGCACCAAGTCTAATAGCTTCCTGACTGTGTGTCAAGAGAGGAGGATATCCTGCCTCCGTCCTGTGAGGAGTAAGGAGCTTGAACTCTCCAGTCCAGACCCTTTCTCTCTCAGTGTTTTATTTCAGACGGAAGCCAGCGCAGGAAGCCCATACTGAGCCGATGACTTCCTGCCAAGCCACGTCTCCAGAAAAAAAAAACTGTAGTGAAAGTCAGGAGGTCAGCAGGTTCAAAACACAGAGTAAAGATAAGATCAGATAATCCTTTATTAGTCTCACAGCCGGGAACTTTGCAGTGTAACAGCAGTAAAGGTGATAGTGTAACAGTAAGTTGCGTCAGCAAAAAAAAAAAGCAAGTAACCAATAGAACAAGGAGAGCAGAAAGTAATAATAATTACTAATAATTTCTCTACAGATCTCGTTTTTTCAGATTAAAGGAAGAGTATGTAACTTTTGAAATCACATTAAGCAATAAATACACCCTCACTACAGCCTAGGTATGACCATTATGGGAGTGAATGTTAGCCAACGTTAGCAACCTTCAGACACATATTGCTGATTGTCTGATTCCTGCTGAAGACTGCTGAGCTAAACTAAGACGACTGCCTGGTTCCAGATAACTTGACACAGACATTATGGTGGTGTCAACGTTCTCATCTCTCACTGAAAAAGCTAGCTAATAGTTCTCTTTATGCTCTTAAGGGAAATTATAAATGTGCATTTTCACAATTTCACCAAAAAAACATTTACCTGAGAGACGGGTCATGCCTGTCTGATGATTGGAAGGATTCAATGATGTTTTGTCACTTTACTTCGCTACAAATCGAACGCGAGTTGGAGCAAGTCCTCCCAGTATTTCTGTTGCTTCATGAGCGTGACGTTATCCTTGTTATTCTTGCTTCAATCAAACTGGGAGCCTTTTCATAAAACTTGTTGCGTGATGGGAATTTTTTTCTTCATGTTAATGGTGGTTTGGTCATATTGTGAACTTTTCCTCCTTTGCAATAGCTGCATGAGTTCAATAAAACACTTGATTCATGTGATGACAGAATACATTTTTTTTTTAAATTTAGAAATATTCAAAATCTACACAGTTGATTTCTCACCTCAAAAAGTAAATTTAGCGGTGAAAACAAAACCACTAATATAGTAAAAATAAACAACCCTTACCCTGCTGGTTGTTGTGACCTTTCCACGCGTTGTACTGTGCGACACAGTAGGTGAGATGGACTGGTCTGATGCACACTGGAGATTTTCACTGCCTCTGAGACCTGGCCAGTGAAACAAAAGGTTCAAATTTACACTTGGTCAAAAAGGTGCAGACATGGGAGATGAGGAAAACTTCTCCAATGGGGAAATCAGGCTAGAGAGCAAGAGACTGAAACACAGGTAGGGGGTCATAAAAGGCAGGACTAAAGCAAGAGGAGAAAATGGATGGACCGCCAAGGTAAAAGCACAATAGATAATCTGAAAACCCAGAAAAACTGGGAATGCATGAGAGCTGGCTGGCATTAATGCTACTGGGCTGATGGGGAAGTGGGAACAGGTGTGCATCAAAGTGGGGAAGGTCGGGTGGTGGGCAATGAGAGGAACACAGGCATGACTGCAGGACAGGTGGCAGAATCTGAAACAACAGGAGAGTTTGGACATGGCGTACGAAAAGGCAGACGAGGAAAATGTGAGACTGGGACTGGCTGACATTGGGACTTATTTGCAGATGAAGCAGAAAGTGAGCAGGCGACCACGACTCTCATTCTACACATATCGATTCAATTCGTCGTCCTGGGTCTCACCCAGCACGTCTGTGAAAACACCGAATCTATAATTAGGAAAACTATCACACACTCACAATGTGATTATAATGCAGCTTTTACATTATTTACGGGCGTCACTTCATCAAGTTTCCATCTCTCCAGCACAAATACAAAATGAACACACATGTACAAGCAGCCACTGAGGGCACACCCCTAGCTGGTGTGTATTAATTAGCAGTATGACACTGTCAGCTCTGCTCTGCTGCCAGGCAGAAACCAGCCTTACATAAGAACCCACCACCAAGCCACCAGGAGGGACACAATGTTCCTCACCCTCTCTGCACTGACTGTCTGTCTGAGAAAAAAAAAAAAAAGGCAGTTTTTCTTCTCTTTTTCTTCAACAAAATCTGTATGGGCACATTTCTGCTCTGAAGGCAAACCGCAGGAGAAGGACACGAAAACAGAAGTCTTTGTTGCATGATGCTTTTGTTGTTTCTGGTTGTCTTCCTTAACATAAAGGACAGCTTGCTAAATAAAGTGTGTCAGGGACGTGAATTTCTCAAGCTGTGCACCAACAGTTAAGGCTTCCTAAAATACAGTTTACAGGATGCTCCTTTGAAGTTATTGTGTGTGTGTGTGTGTGTGTGTGTGTGTGTGTATGTGTGTGTGTGTGTGTGTGTGTGTGTGTGTGTGTGTGTGTGTGTGTGTGTGTGTGTGTCTATCTGGTCTATTCCTGGATGCCCTCAATTATTCCCAAATTTAGAATCACATTCACAATCACATGCTTGTACACACACGAAGACGAGCAGGAAGGAATTCAACATGGCCGAGATACTGGAGCCATGAAATCTGCATCATCATCATCATCATCCAGTTTGCAGGCCTGATGTCGTCAAACTTGTGACATTTCTGTTTTGACGATCTGGAAATTCCTAATTTTGAGTCACTGCGAGTGGCATGCATTACTTTCCTAAGGGGCTCATGTAAAGACAGTTAGAAAGATGTTCACTAAATAAGCAGCCTTAAGTGGATTTGTTAATTTGATTACACGCGGTCACATGGAAATATACTGCCAGCACTCAGCAAACATTTGCAAATAACAGACCAGTTTAATTGTTTCCACAACAAAAGAATCTGAATTGTGACTTATGTGTGACAATCATTAGGAACCAGCACCACTTCTGGTAATACTGATCGAATAACTACCATTCGCAGTACTTTTGCTTAGATAAACAGGTCATCAGCACTGAAACTAGAAGAGCAGCTTGACTGGGAATTCAACCCGTGACCCAGTCCTGATTTGTTAGCGCCTTGATCTGCAGAATGCGGCCAAACTGGAAATAATCACATGAAATCGAACTCTAAATATCCACTTATTTATAGTATGGACTTGATGCACCCAATGTACTGTATATGAGAACAGTATGTGTGGTATGCACTCTGGATTAGGGTCTTAAAAAGCGAATAACTGCTCCTTTGGCAACCTCGTCCACCCTGTGCTCCACTGGGCCTCCCTGGCAGCTTGCTGCCATGCTGTGCTGCTGCTCTTGAGGGGATAGGGAGTCGCTGGCCCCATTATTTCTCCCTGAATCAGCCTAAGGAGGGTTTCAGGCGGGCTCATTGAACTTCGCCGTGCAGCGGCAGGGCGGAGCTGTGACCCACTTACAGTAGCCAGCTCTGGTTCTCCACAGAAGAGATGACTGAGGCCCACAGCACTCATGATCCCACATGAAAACATAACATACTGACATATATTTTAGAAATACTACACTAGATCATGTACTAATGATACTGCTTTTGTCAGGCAAACATAGACTGCGTACCCTCCTCAGATGACCACATGGTCTTCCACTGGTTGATTAAACGCTGCCATGTTGGTTTTTTAAACTTGGAATATGCTCCATGCTGCTGTATGTTTGCTAATGCCGTTACATTTTGCCTGTAGGAGATAGACAGCTCACCACCTGGGCAGCCAATGATAATTAAATTCCTGTTCATGTATGTAATATCTCACATGTGTAAGCATGTGAGATCCTGGGAAACCGTAGAGACACAATCAATGTAAGCAGTAATGTAAGCAGCATTAACTTCACTGTTCTGGTGTCAGTTCGGGGACATGTTCCTGTTATTAAATGCAAGTTCAGCTTGCCTTATGGTGTAACTCTAAAAGTGCTATAATCAGGATGATGACAACAAACAAAACAACAGTAACCACCATTTTGCTCGTGCATCTATACCAACCAGTACACTCTATACTTTGAATAAGATGGACAAACAAAGATGGCCAGCCTCTCGTTAGCCTTCAGGAAGAGGAGGCCATTCAGACAGAGCTGGAGTCAGCAGATAGAAACGGAAGGTGCACCAGCAGATTTCTCAACATCTGGAAGAAATGGGGAACGGAATCACAGACAAAACATGTAGTGGAAAAGAACAAAAAAACAGTGGAAACACAAAGTAGGACCTTGTATCAAGACTTACAAGTTAAGTTTATGGGAAACACAAGGCTGCAGTCTTTTAGGTTGGAAACAGGCTGCCCTGCTAACTTAAGCTCTTCTGGTCTGTTGTTTGTTTTTAACTTGTAACAGGAAGGACGCTCCTGCTCCTGGAGCAACAGCAGCACTCTAAGTTACATGAAGGTCAACAGGTCAATCAGCCCTGATGCACTCTCTCGGAATCTTTTTGGCTTTTATCAGCCATCACTTCTACATGCCTGTGCAGACAGAAAGCTGCCTCCAGGCAAAAATCTAAATGCTTGACTTGGTATCTGAAGACTGGACATCTTTCATTTTGATCTGTCATGTTTGTTCATAAAACTCTCGCTGGAATACCAGTGACGGTCTCTGTGTTAGGTTTTTCACTATTTCAAACATCTTGAGAGCCTCGTGGACCATGTGCAGCAGCACTGGTAATGTCTTGGGCTTGTGCCTGCCCAGTGAGACTCAAACCAAGCTAGTATAAGTTGGTGCAGAGTGGATTTAATGCACACGGATGCTCTATTACCATTATTTGGTGCTCATTTCTCTGCTGCTTTCAATGAAGAGGCAGACAAAGGAAAAGAGAACAAAAACATTGCACATTTTTTTGTGTGCGAGGGAGCCTGTACATACATGTGAGTTTATGTGTGTGTCAATGGAAAGCTCAAGTCTCTGCAGCTCTGTCTCTCTTGGTCCACAGCAGTCAGACTCCACGTGTTTGGACAGCATGTGGAACCCAGGGCCCGCCCCCTGCTCACAAACACTCCTGCTGCTGTTTACCACGCTGGCAGCAGAGAGGAAGCCTCCAGCCTGCCGGTCCACATGCCGTCTTATCAGCCGACACTCACTCATTGCTCGTAAACATATTTTGCAGTGGAAATGCTACAGGAAAACATTGTCATGACAGCCAAATGTACGTCGGCTTGTATTTTTGTGTCCTTGATGAGCTGGTTTGATATCTGGTGGGCTGAGTCATGGAGAAAGAATTGCTTGTCAGTTAGCTATTTTAAAGTCAGCAAAAACAGATCACTGTCTCTGTGACCTGAGTAGCCGGCAGGGTACTTTTCTACCCTGCTTCTGTTCAAAACATGGCCCTGATGACAACATACCGGAAAGTTTCTCAGAGGCAAAGCAGGTCTGAAGGAGAAATGAATCTAACTGGCTGAGATAAATGTCATGGGGAACCAAAAACTTATGAAGAGAGAAGTTAGCAACAAAGGAACTAGGTTTAGGAAGCTAAAAACTAGCACGGCTACAATGATTGTAATAGGTTGACATTTTGGGTGAAACCTGAACTGGCTTCCTTGCCAACAGTTTGATGAGAGGATCAGTAATACTCTTGCATCTCTCCGTTAAGTATGAGGCTTGAACCAAAAGACAGCTTAGCTAACACAAAGACTGGGAGCAGATGGAAACAGCTAGCCTGGATCTGTTTCAAAGAAATAAAGTAAATAAGATAAATAAGATACTAAGTGTTAATTAGTCAAAATTTGAACTCAGGAGAGAGCCAGACTTGTTGCTTTCCCTGCTGTCAGTCCTTACATGAAACTGTGCTGACCATTCCCTGGCTCTAAATGGACTGACAGATATGAGATTGCCTTTGAATGTGCCTTTGTCTGTTTTCATCTCTAGTTTCTAATTGCATTTAGTTTGGCTGTGGCTCAGAGCGATGCACAAAGCTAAAAGCAGTGCTTTAAAATAACAAAACGAACCAGATGACAGCGGCAAAAACAGGAAACGTTTCAACTCTATTACCCCAGTGTGACTTACTCCCTTACTGATTTACTTACATGACTATCTCTGTCTCAGCTCTGTTTGTCATACCAAACCTACCTGCTTCAATTCATACATTCAACACTTTGAGGCTGTCAAAGGTTCCTAATGAAATTCCTGTGTATGTTCTTTCGATGAGAAAAACATCACACTGGCCTACATGAGTCACAGCAGGCCTCGGGCCAAACATGTGAAGGCTCATTGGTCTCACAGACCAATGAAATGCTTGCTAATAGCACACATGCAAATCTACAGTCTGACGACAACAGTCACCTTTACTCTGCTTTGCATGTACAGAGTTTGCACAACCTTTACATGGTTGGAGAGTGATGTATTTCAAGCAATTTACTTTACACCCTCAGGCTGTTTTAAAGGAGTCCTGATCGTTATTTGATGCAGCGACAGGCAGAAAGAGAAAGACTCGCTCGTCCTCCAGAGAATCCAGTATGACCTTCGCACTCTGAGACTCTTCTACATTTCTCGATCGATGTCTTTAAACATCCACAGAATCGCTGAGTCTGGTCGACAGAACACAATGTTGGCATTGAATGCTTCTTCCAAACCACGATATGTTAAATGTGTATGTTTCAAACATGTTTGTGACCACAAAACCGGATATTTATAATGACAAGTGGGGACGTTTTTCCAGTGCTGTCTGTGGGGGACAAAACTGGGTATTTTAAGCCAAAACATGATCTTTTCTTAACTTTAACCAAGTTGCTTTTTTGCCCAAATCTAACCAGAACTTGGCCCCAGCATTGTCTCAACATAAAATTGACAAGGAAACATATATTTTTAACATATCCGCAGTTTGCAGAAACGTACACCATTCATTCTGGAGATTGGGTTGATTTTATCTTTCATCATGTGGTGATGTTTTTTCTGCATTACATTATCAGTCGGATCAATCCAGAGCGGGGTTAGTGGTGCAGTTTGCACACTGGCGGGCTTGTTTGTGGGAACAAATTGTATCGTGTACACACATGAAAATAAAGAACAGCTGAGGCTGATGGGAATGTGATTAATTCACACAAATATTCAGTCATCAAGCAAAGTAGAGAACAAAGTAAAAAACGGACCTTGTGATGATGCTGAAAGCTATTGCATTCATCCTGTGGGGACAATGAATACGTGCACCAAATTTCATGGCAAACCATCTGATATTCGTCATGGCAATTAACTAAAAGCCTGCCAATGGTGCTGGACAAGATTCATCCAGTGAGACCATGAATATCTGTAGAAAATGCCATAGAAATCTATTCCAGCATTGCCATCCCTAGAGCCATGCTGCTGGCACAACTAAGAGGGTCATAGACTACATCCCTTTTCATGTTATTTAATCCATTATTTGCCATGAGAAGCAGAGTTCTTGCTTTATTTCATGCAACTATACATCATACATAATCTCTTTTAATTCACGGAAAAGCATCAACATGCAAAAAAATCCACCACACACTGTTTGCCCTCTGTCACTTAATCCACACGTGTCAGGAAACGCAGCCTCAGCATGATATCGAGTTTTAAGCACGCTATTCTCCGTCACAATCAAAAACAAAACACGCAAGGCGAGATTAGGAGTTACTGCGACTCTGATGCACACATACAACACAGTCATGCACATAAACCCTGTCAGCTGATCCATGTTTCCATCTGCCTGAGAGCAAAGAAAACACAGAGCTGTCAAGAGATCCTTACAGAGCATTTCCTCAGCATAAAAAGACAGCTTATTACATGTACTGCTGTTGGAACCTGTGAATATCCACGTAAGACTATGTATGTTGGCTTATTTCCTGTAGTTGGTTTGCATGATGTTCTCACTCTTAACATAATGAAGTGCTCAGGTATGAAGTCATTTGGTGCCACATGTGCTCAGGAATTTGAACAAACCACAGCAAACGACGGGAACACGCCCTTCAGATGCACCGGTAATCTGGAAAACGAAGCAACAACTATGACAAAAGTTTTTGTGAAGAACACATTCAACACTTCACAGTAATAACTGTCAGATGCAGCATTTCCTGACTTCATGCAGAGTTCATTCTGAATCGAGCTGTGCTTTTCACTGTGTGCTCATCATGCCATTGATAAATCCAGCTGACATCCGGCGTGACATGCCGGTTTCTTGCTCCGGTTTCCTCCGGCTCTGCACGGCTGGCAGTGATGCTAACAGGTCCTCTGTGGTGGAGGAGGATGCTGTTTCAGAGCCGAGTCAGTGAGACACTGATGCTAATGAGGCATTAGCTTAAGCCTATAATGCGGAGCATGGCAGTTTAACATTGAGGGCGACCCTCAGCACACAACCAATCTGACTCACTGGATTTGGGATGATAGCACAGATGACCTAAAAGCTACAAAACACACATTCAAAGACTAACGCATGCTGCTCCATTGTTTACCTCATGCATCATTTAGATTGTTTTTTTTAACAGAATTAAGCATAAATCTATCTCCATCTGCATGATTTCATTTTATCATTAGCTTTAGTGTCAGTAGCACTACTTTTATCCTGCTAATGAATATGAGCACAAAGTACTGGCAGCTTCAGTCCAAATATTTAGCAGCCTTCAACAATCAATCGACAAAATGTCAACATAGTTTTTGTAACGCTAACTGCGACGATGACAGAGAGGCTTTCGTGTGTTTGACATGGTCGCAAGCTACCAGTTTCCAAATTATTGATAAACAGGCCTTAAGTAAATAATGCACGTCGCGAGTAACAAAAAAAAAGTGATTACATGTGCAGCACTTTCTACTTTCAGCCCTGTGTGTTTGTCTGTATGTCAATCTGCCTTTTCCATCCCAGAACAAAGTTAGGAATAATTTCCGTCTTGAACGGCTTTATTTCCATGGAGTTTGTGTAATTTAACATGAAATATGACTGCACTGCGCAGAGTATTCAGATTTTAGCATGACAGAACAAATGAAATGCATTTGCCTGAGAGGCTTGAGCTATACAGTCCCTCCAGTTTTGGCTTGAGGCCAAATCTTGTGTTACCCCCTACACATTCCTCTAATCTCATCTCTGTAAACGTATTAGCGAGGCTCCTGTATCTGTACAGGAGAGTTAAACCAGCTCCACGGCTGCCTCTGAGCCTATTCTCAGCCTTTAGGTTAAACAGCTACAAAAAGTGATTTGTGTCTGTCGCCATTAAAGCCTCAACACTCTGAGCAATGCTTAAATGTGGATGTCTGCATGAGGGCCTCGTGCATTTAACGTTAACGTGATCGCCTTGTTGTCTCGTGATGTTACCTGTGTGCCTGTGTTTGTTTCGATGTTTCTTTGAACAGTGGCAGCTCTGAATCGGAGCCAAGTCTCCCCTCAGGGTACAATAAAGTTAATCTTATCTCGCGTTTCCATTAGCGTGAGCACGTTGCCTTTGAATGAATGAAGACGTGAATCATTTCATGCTCGCTCCAGGTAGACTGCAGGCTTTAAGTGCATCTTTCAAATTCCTTTTTAAAGCCAGTCTTTCACGAACTTTAATCTAAACCTCCGGTACTCACTGCATTGCCAAGTGAGGAAAACTATCTAAATCCATCTACTTAAAGCCTAACATGAACTTCTCAACCTTTTACGAGCTGCAGGATGCGAGTGGGACTTTCACGGAAACGCAAGAAACGCACAAATACGGTCATTTAAAATGTGCACTGACAGATTAGACTTTCATTTTTCAGTCACAGTGGGGATCTAAAAAAAATTGACGCGACCATGCGGGTGAAAAGCAGAGTGGAGGGAGCCACAGTTGGACATTTTGGGAAATGTCCTCATTCACTTTCTTACCGAGCCTTACATGAGAAGATTAATACCATTTTCATATTTGCGTGCAGTGAGAAGCCAGCAGGTGGTTAGTTTAGCTTAGCATAAAGTCTAGAAGCAGGAGGAGACAGCCAGCCTGTCTCTGCCTGAAGTTAAAAAAATACACTGCTTCCAGCTAAGAATTAGTCTGGCACATCACCAACTTAAACCACAGCTTGTCCTTTTTACACTTCGGTTTGTGTGCAGATGAGACGAACGTGGTAGAACATGTTGATTAGTGAGCTTGACATTTGTTTGCCCTAGTTTCCAGTCTGTATGCAAAGAGGAGTTAATTGTTTCCTGGATCAACTTCATATTAGTCACACAGATACGAGAAGGCAATTAATCCTCATTTACCTTGTAGCAAGGAAACATATAAGCAAGTAGGTTCCGTCCATGAGATGTAAGCCAGACAGTCAAAGTCATCTAAATTATATAAAAGTCAAAAGCTGTGGATTACAAGTTTAAAATATAGCACAAAATGGAAAAACTGTACCTGAAAGTACCCGAAAACTGCACTAAATACTTTCCATCATTTAGTCCAACAATGTAATAAAACCTTAAAGACTTTCAGTAGTAATCTTAATTTAGGGTTTTATTTAGAGTGGATGTTACAAGGTCTAACTTACCACAGAGGTAAAAAAAGACAATATTCTTTTAATGAGGCTGCAAAATAATGACAAAAATGTCGCTCTTGAATCCTGTTTGTATGTGTATGCATGTTTGCTTGATTTACAAGTCGTGGTTTCTGCACAACACAGCAGTGAATACATGATCAGAAACACTCTCCCCTCTCCATGGAGTTCTCACATGTGCTGCAGCCCTGCTAGCTCTCATATTCCCTTATACGACTGAACATATAAGTACAATAGAAGCGTAGAGGGCTTTGTGGCATGTTCGCAGCATATTTCAGTCTTCCGAACATTCTTCCAGCATTCCTCGACCTTCCATGGAGACTGTCACTGTACTACAGTGGCAATTAAATGACTGAGCAAATGGATGCTTACAGTTCTTGTTGATTACTGAGCTTTCTAAGCCATACAGATTTTAATAACAGCTTGAGTTTGTTTGCATGTGGGTCACTGAGGCTTCAGCCTCCAGCGTCTGGCTCCACAGTCGAGCCGGTGCCTCCCTGTTTTTGACCTTAGTCCCAGTGCTTGTTTACCTGCTGAGAGGAATGTAGAGTTATGTAAGGCTTAATCTATCAGAAAGTACATGTCCCTCTGTTACCTGGACCACAGGGCAACACACACAAACACACAGATGTCCACACTGACTCACACACAGACAAACGGCTTAATGATATGGCCTTTCTGGTGTCGCGCACAGCATATCCAAACTGTGCTCACATAAAGAAACATAACCTTGTGTACACACCGCTAAGCTTTACAACACACACTGCACACACAAGTGTTAAGGTCTTGCGCCGTGTCTGAGCTCACTGTGTCTCTAAGCATGCACTTTTATGGCCAATAACCAGGCTTTTACGGTCGCACAACAACGATAAAGGCCCACTCAGCTTACACATGCCGAACACACACATATCAGGTGCTGTTAAGCAGAGTGTGTCGCCATTATAGACTCAGCTCCGACTATGGAAATTCCCCCTCATGTTTGCTGAAAACGCACATCTGACGCGCTTCCGTTATACGTTTGCGTGTTATTGACGCGCAGACAAGGTCAATATTTCTTTCCGTAGGTTTCTATTCATGGAGCCCACCCAGCACAAACTGTGTGCTGCTCCCATGCATCTCCTCTGCGGCCTCATACTGGCGTGGGACTGGGCCAGACCCAGCACCCTCAGAAAGTCTGCAACACACCACGTCTGATATCAATGGGCCATGCCTTGTAAGGTTTTCACATAAACATATCAGCGTATTGAAAGTAAAAATGAACGTCTGCACACAGAACGCACACGCGTGACAAATATATGCACATAACTGCTGTTGAACACAATAAAAAGACGTGTTGCAACCATTTTGCTTTGTATGCAGAGTTCCAGTTAAACATACTGCACGGTACCTTACATAACCTTATATTTGAGCAAGATAATTAGCTGAAATTCATTCTTATGTTGGTGTGACAGGGAGCTGAAAGATTGTATGGTCTGATGTGAGACCTGAGTTACAGCTGTTCTTACTGGCAGCTTCATAGTCACAAATATGAGGGTTTTTTATGCGACAGCAACACTATAGATGTTCTGTTAATTCAGTCAAACAAGGACTTGAGTCACCTGCTTCCTGTATACCTGTGTGAGTTTTACATGTACACAGGAGTCTTATTCCATGGTGTAACTGCTTCTTATATGCACCAGATGAACTTTTCACCAGCAGCTGTCTGCAGGAGTTTGAAACTGGGCCCAATCTTATTAGAGGGACTGGGTTAGTGCCTATAGGAATCTTAGTCAGCAGCACAACACCCACAAAACCGAGGTCACACCAGGGGCATGTTTGCATGCGCAGCAGCCAAGTAAATCATCCGTCAAACATGCCAGCCACGAGGCTAAAGCTTACAGAACAGGACAGAGTTGGAGACACACATTCAGAGGAGCTTAATGGAGAGCGGTGGCACGCAAAGATGCAGCACCCAAAACCTTACGACCAAATCCAGCAAACAGCCCGGTGCATGGACTCAGTGCTGTCTGCAAACATGCAAACCGATTGGAAAACAAAGATCCAAACAGCCATGAAATCAACAGCAGGTGCAGAATACTTGATGAATGAGCCGCTGTGGGGCCGGGGAACAGCTCCTCTGGGAGGCTGTGATAGGTGCTCCAAGGTGTCCGACAAACAAAATAAACATGAGATTATCTTAGTATTAATGGCAAGTGTGCTGTAAACAGAGCGTGACCTTTCATTTAGTGCCTCATGCTTATACAACTAAACAAGACACCTGCATATGTTATGAGTGGAGCTGTGAGATGGCTGTTTTGCGGTCGACTCCCAAAGTTCTATTTTTTCCAACAAAACATGGACTTGATACTTGTTTTTGTCCTACTAAGGAGAAAGCCAGAGCTGGGAGGTGAACAGGGTTTCAGACGGCTTATTGTTATCAAAATAGCAAACTGCAGCCTTGGTCCAATGAGCGACCTGCCTTCTGATACAGAGAGGATCATTATGTCCATATTTGACATTGGAATAAATTCTGCAAGGCCGAAAACAAGCTGCCGAAACATCAGAGCAACGCTGGAGCAGAACTTTGTCCTTTTGGGGTTGATATTGCAATGTTTGCTGTTCAACAGGAGCCTGAGTGCATCACTCACCAAAAGCATGTGCGTGATTGAGCAAAGATCAAGAGATAGTCACCTCAAAATCAGTCATTTTAATGGTTTTATTATGTATTAGTCAGCATTTTAAAACAAGAACCCTGTAAATATGCTCCTGATGGCTACATACATGACATTGTGCCATAAAACGGAAGCTAAAACAGCACATCTGAGCTGATGATTCGTGTGGTGCACGTGGAAATAAACAAGCATCATTCTTGTACGGAGGCTATTTAGTCTTATGCGTAAAACAAGGAAAAAATAAAGAGCAGGATAGAGCAGCTAACGTTAGCCTAAACTGTGATAGCATCCAGGACTGGCATTTTATTTTAACACCACAAACTAATCGAATTTATTATGAATATGCTCAACACTAGTAAACTAGTTAGCTGGACATGCTAACATTTGCCTTACATTTGCACAGATAAACACTTGACAGACCTGCCAATTACGGCTGCTAAGCTAAACTATGATCTAAACTACAATCACTGCGCAGGACATGGGGTTTAGCAAATCAATGAATGACTTATTAAAAAAGACAGAGCCCTTTAACGTTCATCAATGAGGAGGGGATTTTTCACAACCTGGCACCCCAGAATTTGCTCTTTAATGGGCTATAATTTATCTATTCAGCATCACCTAAATGTCGTGATGCTGTGAGTCGCCTAAATGTTTGTTTACAAAAGACCAGATTGTAGTTGCTCCAGTTAATCATTGGATTACGGAGAGTGGCAAGTGTCTCAAATTGCCACAGCACATGGCTCAGAGCTGGCCTGAGGAAAACAAAAACATGCTGCAACGGCACCGAGAAATAAACAACATAAATGGGAGCAATATGTGATTTCCTGATGGTTCCTTCAGACACATTAAACACTGCTTTAAGAAATCAATCCTGCCCTGTTGTGTAGATTTCAAAGGCCTTTGTGGTGAAATGTCAGTGTTTGTTTGGTGCCTGTGAAGGAATACAGACAATAACGAGATGAATCAGGTAGAATCAACATGACCACGCCGAGCAAGACCGTTCAGAGCTCTTGTTCCATTTAACAGCATTTTAGATCGAACTTCACAGCTTACTGTCTTGGCACCATTTCGCCGGTTTGAATAAAATTCGACCCCTGTGTCCAACAAGATGTAACACTGCCTCAGAACATTGCCCTGTCATTAATTTGAATGTTATGTAAAGAGTTGTTTTTGAGCAGAGCGCCCTATCTTAAAGCAGGCCCGGTGATAGCGCGGCGTTACATAAGATGCATCAGAGGGCGCTGTCTTGTGTGTTGTGCTCTCGGTGGTTGCTGATGTATGAGTTTGGCTTCTGATGGGACATGTTAACAGTTAACAGTGACCCAGCGGGACTGGAGCAGGACTTTCGGTGAGCTCCAAAACATTTGGATAACGCTGCGGTCAAGTGCTGTTCAGAATGCAGTGTGAGCGGTAATATGGCCGTACTGGAGGTTAAACCTGTGTGCATGTTTCAGTCCTTATATGAGAGCATGTGAGATAATTCCACTGAACTGTATTTAAAACACATTCAAATTCTATGTGACCTATGCTGTAACAATAGTATGAATGAGAATGTGACTATATGCGTTGATGCACAACATTTCATTGTAAATAACAGGGTTATATAAGTTCAATTTCAATCATTTCTACGCATATTATCAATTCTGAATGCAATAGTGCTTGTTTTTCTTCTGTAGGTCAACTTACATTATATATAAATGCTATATGGTCAAATTTGTTGTCTTAAAAGTAGGAAAAATATCGAAAAAGATTATTTCAGAGAGTGTGTAAACGTCAAATGATGAATTTATTTAAACATAAGACGTGAGCATGTTAGCTTGCCTTTAGCTTTGCTTTGCATCAAGCACGTAAGCTCGGCAAGTCACCGTGGCAAGAGGTCGTGCACATCCCAATTTCTGAGACGAGCCACCCGCTGGGCTTTTCATTTAATCCAAGACAGCTGGGGCCACGGTGCAGATGCTTACTTTGCCTGATTGGTAATCCAGCCTTGATCAACATATTAGATTTTGGCAAAAGCTGCTGTATTTTTGAGAGGCAAAATTCTATTTCAAGATATTAATATTTATTATGTCTTCCATTAAACAAAGGATAGAGATTATGGATGTAGGGACGGATATCCTAAGCCTTCCATTTTTTGCAGCTGCCTCCTGGAAAATAATGTGTTGAAAGTACAATATAGTTATGGCCCCGCCTGCACACATGATTAGAATTTATGATTCCAGTGAATCATTCTGAACTACAGTACTCTCATTTTCCCTCATTTCCTATAGCACACACAGATCATGCTGTAAGAATAATCATGTACACTGCACTGGTCCTATAATCTCCTTAATTAATAAAATGTACACTGTGTTTTGAAAGAAGATTGGTCAGTCTGTACGAAATCTCCTGAGTTCTGAATCTTCTCTATCATTAAATATACTTTACTCCTCTTTGATTTCAGTCGGGATCATGACGTTTTATTTGATTTGCACAAAAAAACAGGATGAGGTAGAGTTCAGGAGATCATCCATAATATCGATCCTGCCTTAGACACACACTTAAGATGCTAAAAGCCCATTTGGGTAGCACTATAGAACAACAGCACTATGTTTATTTAGAAGCAGGTAAGTCTGGTGTGTGTGTGTGTGTGTGTGTGTGTGTGTGTGTGTGTGTGTGTGTGTGTGTGTGTGTGTGTGTGTGTGTGTGTGTGTGTGTGTGTGACAATGATCTGACAGATTTGACAGTAACTCATTCAAGTGTCTGCTGTCAAATATAGGTGTTTCATGCTAACATTAGATGGATAGATACAAATAAGAACTAACGTCTATGAATACTGAGGCCCAAGAGAAGCAAAGAGAAAGGAAATATAGGAGGCCCAAGAACAGAGCCCTGAGGCCCACCACAGTTCATAACAAGTAATACGGTTCCCATGGGAGACCATAAATTCTGTCTATGACAAGTAAGAGGGGAGCCAATCAAATGCAGCTCCTGTTGTGCCAGCCCATGAATTAAATGTATAAATCATGATGGCGTGATCAGCGGTGTCAAAAGCACCTCTTAAATTCAACGCCAGCAAAATGGGCAACTGCCAAATTGGAAAGGCTTTAGGTGTTGGTGGAAAGAAGCGTGGGTGAGAGTGTGTGGCATTAAGCCAACGCCTCCTTTCACACACAAATCCACCATGCTGATAATTGGACCCAACAACAGTCCTAATAGTTTTCCATGGCTTAACCAGCCCCAATGACACCTGAGCCTTTCTAGACTGGAGCTAATTTAGCTGAGCACATTGATATCGGAGCATACCAGACACAAGGAGCAGAGGAAAATAAGCCTGTGATTATTTATAGTTTATGATCAATTCTCCCTCAAATAAGGAAAAAACCTCCATCTGTTCAGCAAAGAAGAAGCCTAAACTTTTGCTTCTTTTACAAGGTGCCTGTAATCTAACCCTGAGTCCATCCGCCTCACTTTATTGCTGCAGGAGCTGTGATCTCATGCTTTAAACCAAGCCATGGCCAAGTCGGGGGTCACTGAAGGGCTCTGCTATTACACCACATGATGTAACCAAACAAGGCCTCCGTACAGGTCAGCCGGCTGTCCAGTCAGCCTGATGAAAACAGAGAACGGCCGGGGATTTTATCGGAAATTCAATTTCATAACAACAGAGAGGGGGAGCTGTTATAACATGCTGGCACGGCGTGTTATGACAGAGAGCGAGGGGGGAGACAGACAGACAGCTATTAAACAGGTAAAAAAAAAGAAAAAAGAGGGCAGATCGCAGTGTGGAACAGCAGTGATGTGTGAAGCTGGTCTAATTTTAGCCGAAGGTCACTGGGTACTGTCTGGCTCGCCCTGCCAGCTAAAAAAAAAAAAAAAAAGCCCAGCACAATATTTTGTGCTATGCAATTTAGGTGAACAGGATCTCCCTGTCCTCATCTCTCCTGACATTTGTGTAAGATTATGTGGCGAGGAGTTCAATCGTGCCTTGAGGCGGCCATGCATCAAAAACAGCTTTGGCAAGTATGCAGGGGTTTTTTTTCACTCTGTTTATAAAACAACTGCTGGGAACACACATTAGGCACTCTATGACTGGGTACATACTGTACTGAAAACACACATTCATACATGCACTCTATTTGTGTTTGTCGGTAATGTATGTCAGCCGCAGCCTTCTGGCCTCCATCGGCAGCTGGTGCGCTACACTGCTGGCTACCAAGCACACATGCCATGTTTCATTTTACAGTTTCTACACCGAATTTAGCAAATACGATAAGGTACGCCTTTAGTGATTGCCAGAGGGGAAATTCAGGTGTTGCAGCAGCACCTGAATTTCAGAGAAGCAAGTACAGACACATAAATAAAAAGGAAGAAAGCAATTAATAAGAAGTAAAAAAAATGATATGAATAAAAATGGAAACTGTAGAATTGCAAATGTCAATTGTCAAAATTGCAATGCTGTATGTACAGCACCCACGACCAGCGTGCTCCATATACTAATCAGCAAATACTGATTATAATACTAGACACATATATGGTATACACGTATATGTAAGAGTAATATAATAGAAACTAAATTTTTTTTATATTGCAAATATACATATATATAATATAATATGAATAGTACTGCGCTTCATTAAATTGGGGATTCAACAGTACAGACAAATCCCAACTTGTAGTCCAAAAGTGCAGGATCCTACATTTCCCACAGTGCACTGCAATAGTCTCTCTTCATTACAACCTGCCTGGTTGGATAAGCATCTTTCAAACTTTGAGTCCCGCATGTCTGTTAAGAATGTGAAGTCTCAAGCCCATAACCCTGATGATGTCACTGTGACATCATCAGGGTTATTTTCTCAGACTTTAGAAAGCTCCAGAATATATTATACAACTGTTTTCACAGGCTGAGAAGTACTAATCATGACTAGTAACTGATCTCCATGTGTAAAATAAGCGTTGCGCCCCTTCAGAAATCCTTCTCCTCTCAGCTGTTTCTAGTTATTCCATCTCATGATGTGTAATCCAATAAGGAAGTGCCTATCTGGCTTTTACCTGGTGCCTTTTCTGAAAAGTTGAACAATTAGTATAAATAATCACTGGGAAGCTTTTTGCCAAATAATGTGTCATCAACCAGCTGGGGACAGGAAGTGTTTACGACTGTGTCTGCAGCCACGCATCAGCGACAGCTCGCTCAGAATGAGGAGGCTGACGCACCGCTTAATCATCGGCCATGTCGAGGGGGGATTTTAGCTCTGTTACTCTGCCCAGCTCTCTCTCATTCCCTCTGTGCCTCCATGCCAAAATCTCACTCAGTCCTACACCAACGCACTATAAACCAAACCGCCTCCCCCTCCTCCCCCCTTTCCCTCTCAGTCCCGGTGCGAGCTGATGCATGCCACGGAAGCAGTGACGTCAGTTGTTTACTGTCTTGTAGGCCGCAGCAGCACATCCAGCAGGGCTTATGTAACTCCACTGCCTGCTGCATGACAGCATGACAGGCCATTTACTGCAGCGCTTGGGGGGGGGGGGGGGGGGGGCGGCTGGGGGGTTATGCTGCAGCCTGCACTACATCACCCACTCCCACATAAGCACAGGTGCATGCACACACTGTACGCAGACATACAGTACAAACAGCCAGTTAGCTTTCCTCTCCACTGCACTGCATAGTGTGTGAAGTGGAAACACAGCGGGTTCACTGCTGGAGCACATAGTAGCTCCAAGTCTACTTCCTCCCTCCACACACACATCCCAGAATCCTTCACTGCAGCAGCGGCAGCAGCAGCAACAGCAACAGCAGCAGCAGCAGCAGCAGCAGCAGCAGCAGCAGCAGCAGCAGACAGGTAAACAACTCTGGCCATGTGACTCAGGGCCCAGTGCTGTGCAGCTTGTCCTGCACAGGCACAGAGCACCCCCTGTTGGCAGCAGGAAGCAGTAAACAATACCAAATTTGGGCTGCCGATGAGGTGAGAAGCCAGAGTCTATTCTATTTTTCAGATCAGGATGGAGCCTTTCTGTGAAGGCTGCTATTCTGCTATTCTCGGCCAGCTGAACTTATGTTTGAATTCATTTGATTCATTTTAAAAAAAAAAAAAAAAGACTGAAAAGAAAACCTGTCACAGAAGATTTTTGGCTATGTTTGAAATGTAAACAGGCACTCTGTAGGTCTTTATACATCAAACTTTTAGCTGTTTTCCAGTGTCACAAAATCATTCTGGAGGTTTTGATCATTCCCACCATCAAAACCAAAAATGCAAACACACACACCAAAGGTCAGGGACAATGACTGAGCGGCACCTTTGGACTGGAAGATTCACAGTCTCGCTCAGACACTAAAGCCGCCATCCAAATTAGTGATTAAATAGTCGCGTAACTATCCGAACAAATGTGATGCTTGACAGATCCTCCTGATTCCTCCTGAGTGGCAGCATCTGTGGAATCTGCATTAGTACAAGCCTCAGATACTTTCAACTGGGAACAAGACATCACTGGCGCCACTTCAAAAGAAACAGCGTGCACTTGGAATTACACCAGCTACCACCTAATGGTGCGAGTGCCAAAACAAGCTTGTGATGGAAACAAAGCGTGAGTTAAAAAACATAAGAAAGACAACAAATACCTCTGTGTAACCTTAAATGACCGAAGCCATTACATGACAGCACAGTAGAACAAAAAACATTATGTTTAGTTCACATGTGACACTATTTATAATCTATGCATACAACAGCCTTATCCTATCCACATAATTGTTTTCCCCCAGCAGGTTAGTGCTCAGTAATGAGTTTTTGTTTGGTCCTGAAGCCCATTTGCAAATATTATTAGGGGCATCAAGGTGTTTCCTGCAGCTCTTATCATTTGCCAGAAAAATGTCCAAACCTGGTTTTACTGGCAGCTGAGAGTAATGATGAAGGAGTCATTAACTTTGATCTCAAATATTCTCCCCTGACACATCTTGGTTTCACTTTCTGCTGAGGTTTGGTTGATCTGGCTGTGGTCTTGCATGGCAAAAGTCACACCTTGCCAAGCTCAAAAGACGCTGCTTGTGTTCTCAGTTTGCACTTGGGATGAAACCCATGTGAAGACAGAGAAAGAATGTAAACTCTCAGAGGACCCAGACCCCAGACCAGGACTATTTACTACCTAAAAGAAGAACAGACAGTGTCACTGGGTTTATCATACATTATTTGCTGAATCATGACTGTCATAATTATTGTTGAACTTATGCTTGAAGTTAAGATAATACTATTTCCTGCTACCAGAGGACTCTGACCCAAATATCTTTTACATAATCACTGCAGTGAAGAGAAACGCCTTCTTGTGTTCAACAACTATCCATTCCTATCTTTTACTACCAGCTTACTACTGACTTCTAGGCTCCAGGCCCATGATGGAAAACAACATCACTGACTGACTGCACTGCCTCAGCACTGCATTGTCTCAATGTTGCCCTCTGCTGGTGAATGGCAGAGCAACACTATTATGTCGACAGGGAATTTACACCTTTTTCAAGATTATGTATTATTATAATCAACATGAATTTTGTTTTTATTGTAATTAACATTAATCTGACAATAAATCTCAAAAAGTAAAAAAAAACATTAGAAATGTAGTACAATGGGTATGAAACATGCACATACAAGAAAAATAATTATCAAATAAATCACAGATCTAATGAGACATTTCAGATCAAACATACAAAAAGTGGCAAAAGTGTGAAATCTGAGCTTCACGAGGCTAAATTTAGTTAGCTTCGAAACCCAAATTAACATTGTCGGGGAACAAACGTTCCGCTTGTGTTTCCAGGGGGAACGTTTTCCGTGGCGATCCCCACTTTAACTATACGGAAGTGTTCAACATAAAGCAGAGAGTGAGAAGTCAGACAGAATGAGGGCAAGGTAATACTCAGACCTGATATATTTCATTATTTTTCTCTAATGTATCATTGCTGTTGGTCAAATAGAGCTTAAGAATGACACTTCCTACTTTGGCGGTCTGTTTTCAAAATGAAAGCGCAACGACCATTAAACGCTTAATGCGCTCACGTTTCGTTTTTTGTGAGCAGAATATCACATTAAGCCGCCCTTAAAAACGCAAAATTAGTCTTTAATATTTCCTTGTTTCCTTGCAAATGTCCGTAACTTCTCTGGACAGACCTGAACAACACGGACGTCATATGACAACAGAAACTTTTATTTTGAAAATGAACTAACCGGACTTGGCAGTTCCGAGTTTTCTCTTTGACAACATTAAGTACTTTCAAATTTACGATTAGTGGCTAATAATAAGTAAAAAATGTTGTACTTTACATGGACTATTAACGTGGTGAAAAATTCTACACTTCCCACCATGTTTTGATAGTTTTATTCATATTTGTTGAAGCCTGTCTGCCGCTTGTAAACTCAAACCAGTTGTCTTCAGACATGTCAGGACACGTCAGGACCAGTAATCTGTGACTAGATTTGCTTCTTAATCACTCATTTCAGTTTGGTGTTGTGTATAAATTGGACAAATTGCTAGATTTGACAGCCCTTATCCATTATTTTAAATTGGTGTAGTATCTAAATGGGTACAAAAGTGCTGTAAACAAACTTTAGTGAGTATATGTGTCATTCTTGAGGTACATTCTGGCTTTATATACTTCATTTATGAATCTATCTGATCTCATGAGAAAGTTATTTGGCTACTGAGAATCACTCATTGATCATCTGATTACTGTATACTAATCTGTAGCCTGTAATTCATATCACTGTCGGGCTGCAAGTAATTATTTTCATTATCAAAAGTAAGTTTTTATTGTTAAAATGAAAAACTTCCTACCAGACCCTAAAATGTCACTATGAAAACAAAACCAATAATAACAAGAGCAAAAGTAATTTGGAAAAATGCCTTAAAGATTGATTATCAGAATAATTGCTGATTATTTTTCTGCTCTTTCTGTTTCAGCTCTACAGTATATGATTCATTCAGTTATTGGAACAAATCGACTATTTCTGGACTCTATCCACACTGTAAAAGTGCTTCGTTGATCTGCCGCTGATTTTTTTTTTTTTTTTATCTCTGACACGTATTATAGATCTCACAATGGAGGGAACTTCCAAAAGTGATGCTGCAGGCCAGCCCTCTGTTGCTGCTCAGGTTCCTTTCCTTCACCTGTGTAACACTTTAGAGAAAATCCAGAAGTCTAAACTCCGTCCAGACAAATCCAGGATCCTTGGGGATTTTATTGGGTCATGGAGGAAGTTTCATTCTGCCCTCCACAAAGACAACCCCAAAACAACAGACTCTTTCTACCCAGCTATGCGCCTCATCGTCCCCCCGTTCGAACGAGAGCGTATGGCGTATGGCATCAAAGAGAGCATGTTGGCTAAACTCTACATTGATGTATTAGGTCTCCCAAAGAATGGCCCAGAAGCCAATAAGCTGCTGAACTACCGTGCTCCGACTACATCCCAAGGAGAAGCTGGAGACTTTGCCGGCATGGCGTACTTCGTGCTGAAGAAACGGTGCACCAGTCAGGGAAACCTCAGCGTCAAAGAAGTCAATGACTTTCTGGACTCTGTGGCCATCAACAACGCCAACAAGCAGAAGGATCTTGTGAAGAAGAGTCTGCTGCACCTCATCACCCAGAGCTCGGCTCTTGAGCAAAAATGGCTCATCAGAATGATCCTGAAGGATATGAAGCTTGGGATCAGCAAAGAAACTGTTCTCCAGGTCTTCCACCCAGATGCTGCTGACCTCTACAATGTCATCACAGACTTAAACAAGTTGTGTCTGCAGCTCCACAACCCCTCTGTGTCTTTAAGTGAAGTCTCTATCGGACTCTTCTCTGCTTTCAAGCCTATGCTGGCGGCTGTTGCGAACATCCGCAATGTGGAGAAACAGATGGGGAACAGCCCTTTTTACATTCAGACCAAGCTGGATGGGGAGCGCATACAACTGCACAAAGACGGGGACGTGTACAAGTACTTTAGCCGAAATGCCTTTGAATACACCCAGCAGTTTGGAGGTTCCCCACTGGAGGGCTCGCTGACACCTTACATCCACAATGTTTTCAAAAGCCACGTCGTAAACTGTATCCTCGACGGTGAGATGATGGCGTACAACCCGACCACTGAGACCTTCATGCAGAAAGGGAGCAAATTTGACATCAAGAGACTGATGGACGACTCTGAGCTGCAGACGTGCTTCTGCGTGTTTGATGTGTTGTTAGTCAACGACCAGAAGCTTGGCAAGGAAACTCTGAAGAAGCGCTCCGAGACCCTTCAGACAGTTTTCACCCCCGTCAAGGGAAGGATACACCTGGTGCCAAAGACAGACGGCAGAACCATGCAGGAGGTGGTGAATGCCCTCAACGATGCCATTGACAACAGAGAGGAGGGGATCATGGTGAAGGATCCTTTATCCATCTACAAACCTGACAAGCGGGGGGAGGGATGGCTGAAGATAAAGCCAGAATATGTGGATGGCTTGATGGATGAGCTCGACCTGCTGATTGTCGGTGGCTACTGGGGGAAAGGGAGACGGGGTGGTATGATGTCCCATTTCTTATGTGCCGTTGCTGAAGCTCCAAAGCCTGGTGAGAAACCCTCAGTTTTCCACACTCTCTGCCGCATCGGCTCTGGCTACACCATGAAGGAGTTGTACGACCTTGGTTTAAAGCTAGCCGAGCACTGGAAAGTCTATCGGAAAAATGACCCACCAGCATCCATCCTGTGTGGAACAGAGAAACCAGAAGTTTACATTGAACCCTGCAACTCGGTCATCATTCAGGTCAAGGCGGCTGAGATAGTGGGAAGCGACATGTATAAAACCAACTGCACCCTGCGCTTCCCCAGGATTGAGAAGATCCGTGATGACAAGGAGTGGCACCAGTGCATGACGCTGGCAGAGCTGGATCAGTTCCGTAGTAAGGCGTCTGGGAAACTGGCCTCGCGGCACCTTCGCATCAATGACGATGAACCACAAAAGAAGAAGCGCAAGCTGCCAGCCAAACCTAAGAAGGTGGTCGGCATCATTGACCACTTCAAGCCCCAGGACCTCTCTGGGGTTACAAAAGAGACTGATATGTTTGAGGACGTGGAGTTCTGTATCCTGAATGGCACAGAGGATCACTCCAAGGCTGAGCTGGAAAAGGGCGTAGCCAGGTAACATGACGTCTGAGAGAAAAGCCTTCTGTGCTGTTTAATTGTTGAATTGTTGTTGAATTAAAACATACAATGAGGACGACCATGATAGCAGTACAAACAAGCGTGAATGGTGTGACTTTATTTAGTTGATATGGCCAAGATGTCAGAAAACACTTTTGCTTATTTAACATTAGCATTGATGTTTTTGTCCACCTGATGAATTTAAGTCCAGTGATCACTCTACTTTTAGCTCTGTTTTGCTCCTCATCGGTGTCTGAGGAAAATATCGCTCCACAGCTGCTAAATACTCCACTGTGTTCAGCAGCTAGTTACTAACTGTGTCTGTCTGCACTGGGCAGGCAGCGTTTTGCTCACAGAGCTTTTTTCCTGAAAACAGCTGTGTCTGAAAACTACATTGATGACAGCAAGTGAACCAAAACAGTTAAGTTGGGGGCCAGTAAACCAAAATAGTGAGTTGAAAGATGCTAAAATGTGAAGAGGGTGCTGAGTTTTTGTTGCATTTTATTGCTTATGAATTAAACTTGATGTTGTTTTCCCATGAGGTGTGGAGGTATCGTGGTTCAGAACCCGGGACGGGACACCTACTGCGTGATTGCCGGATTGGAGAACATGCGTGTGAAGAACCTGATTTCGTCCGACCAGCATGACTTGGTGTGGGCCTCCTGGTTGCTGGAGTGCCTGGACCAGAAGGAGGTGGTCCCGTGGCAGCCACGTCACATGATCCACATGTCGCCCTCCACTAGGGAGCACTTTGCCAAGGAGTACGACAGTTATGGCGACAGCTACTTTGTGGAGACAGATGAGCAGCAGCTGCGGGAGGTGTTTGGCCGGATCAGCAGCGCGGATGCGTCCGTGAACGTCTGCCAGGTGGAGCAGCGTTACGGCTGGGAAGACCTTCCCACCAGCATGTTCAGACCCTTCAAGGTTTACATGGACAGCTACGCCGACATAGGAGACCCTAAAACCGCCTTGCCAGCCACCTGTTTGGACATCAGGGCGCTGGAGTTTCGCTACCATGGAGGGGTGGTGATGCAGAAAATAGAGGAGGGAGTCTCTCATGTCATTATCGCAGAGGAAACAAGACTTCTGGATTTAAGGACTCTGAGGCGCTGCTTTAGGAAGAAGTTTAAGATTGTAAGAGACTCATGGGTCACTGATTCAATCACAGCGGGGTATCTGATGAACGACACTGACTACTTAGTTTGACGGCTTTTGATCGTAACTACAGGGGTTAAATTGACCATGGAGAGTAATCCTCTTTAGCTTGCATTTAATTAATTCCTAATAAGTTCAGACAGGCAAAATTATGGTTAAGGGTTCGATAAGAGATGTGTTTTAAAACTACACTGGGATGTTACTTCTAAGGGCTTTCAAGCGACCTTTATGAGTTTTATTTTTGTGTTCTTAATGAGTGATTCAGGCTGCTTGTTCTTTTGTTATTGGTTTTAAATTGATGGGCTGCTGTGAAAGTCAGGAAGGCCATGATTGTTTTTTTTCAGTTGTGAAAGTTAGAATCGTATGAGGAAGAATTCAGATACGGAAGCTGATTCATCTTTTTTCAAATACACCTTCCTGAAACTTTTAGCCAAGCTGTTATCAACTGGTTTTTATGGGAAGGAAAATAAGTTTTCCACTATACCAAAACTGAGGGAATTCGTCCTAAAAACAAGGTATAGTTTTCTGGGAATATGTGGCCTCGTCGTACTTTTTGTGATGTGTGTGCAAAACGCGGGTTGTTGTGCTGAGTCTTGAACAGATGGCTCTCTTTTTGTGATCTGTGCCTTTGTGCTTTTATGTCTGTTTAATTGTATATTAAGTAGCACTCTAATAAATATCTTCATTTGCTTTAAAATACAGGAAGGACTGGTGTGGCAAATTTGTTTTCTATCATGAACTGCAATGGAATGTCTGTGAAGTGGTGGCCTTTGCCTTGGCTCTTCAGCGTGTATTCAGCAGGCGGAGAGACCAAGGGACACCACAGGGGTACGTTAAAATCGGTTCAGCTCAAGGCCCTTGAAAAAGATGTCTCCATGTTTTCCCATTTTCAAAAATGTCATCAGTGTTCCTTGGGACTCATTGATATGTTATAACCTTCATTACCATTGCCTCTAGGGTGCAGGTAGCTGCCTGTGGTGTCCTGGGTATTGTTGTGCTTAAATGCCGCATGAATACATTGTCAAAGTAAAAATGATGAGGTACCTGTTCCTAATCATATACTCTGAATAATGGCCCTCGTTGGCATGTTGCAGTGTTTCCCATAGGGTTTGATTTTTTTTGTAATTTTCAAATCACTGTTAAACAAATGAATTAAAATTCTACCTTGGCAGTTTAGGCACTGTTCCAGCTAATGTAAGAGATATACCGCTTTTGTGAAAAACAACACAACAGCACAAAACAGTGAAGAGCTAATTGATCTTCATTAGTGATTTAAAAAAAAAAGAAACTGTACCTCAGTAAGCATTCTGTGATCTGTCGCCCACTCTGGACTATTTCCAGGTTATGCGGAGCGAGTGTTTGACTGACAGGCTTTAATTAGAGGTACTCAGCTAGTGCTTATTCCAATGTGGCTTTGTGCATGTGATGTGTCGCTGCAGCACAACTGCTGGTCATGAAAAATCTAACTGGTGGTCCTCTAAAAGGACTCGCACGAGCAGATTCTCGGTCATCTGGAGATGAAAACAGCAGCCCCGCAAACAGCCGCTGAAGGCTAGCATTGCACAAATACTATGTCCTAATGGGATAATTGCTCTAATTAGGCTGGCTGTGGCTACTGGAGAGACGGAACCAGCAAACACACTGGACACAAGCAGAAACAAGTGGTTTGGAAGTGGCGCCGAGACGACCAGCGGCTGCATGCGCTCAGCTGAAAGAAATGAGCTCCTGCAGAGACCAAACAGAGGCTCGTGGCTGCAGGGAAGGGTTGTCTGCAGCAATGAGCACGGCCCACCTTCACTGAAGAAAGTCAGTCATAAACAAGAGAGAGTCAAGCTGCACAAGCGTCACAAAACATTGCCAAAATTATAGGGAAGTCTGAAAAAAATAATTTTGTGTAGCATAAGTACACTATGTTTTGCCTGATTTATCTTGTGACCCCTTGTGGGGTTCCTGACCCATGGGTTTGGAACCATTAGGTTAACGTAGACCTGTTTGTTGTTGAAATTTCAATCAAAAGCTCAAAATTTCTCCACCATAACAAATACTTTTTAAATGGATTAAAACATGCAAAAGCATTGGTGTGCTTTCAAACAGGAAACTGTCTTTTTTTTTTTTCTTTTTCTTTTTTTTTTTATGACAAGAGCATCTTGCCTGAGGCTGAAACCAGGTGAGTTCCAACCTGTCTGACTGGTCCAGTGTCAAGTCAACTGCAATATAAGCTGTAATAAGTCTGCCAGTGGACATTTTCAGAATAAAACAATTATCAATAAATGTCCTGATCTAGTCAGCGCGTTTCAGTGTTCCGTGTCATCTGTACAGCTGCATGTTTTTGCTTTAAATGGTTTTAGTCTTTCTTTACCTTTTGTGCTGCAGACCTAAATAGCTGAGCTGGTGTTTATTTTGGAGTCTGACATCATGGGCTTTCATTCTGAAGTCACAGTTAGAACATTTCTGGGTGACATTTTAGCTGACTCTATCGGACTTGACTCACATTAGTACCGAGGGATGCGGCGACTGCGGTGCGCGCGCATAACGTCAGAGGCGGAGATGTTTTGTCAAGTTATCAAGATGAGCTAGCACAATACTGGATGTTCAACAATTTGATCTTCAAAATAAAAGAATGGCGTCCCTTGCTTTTTGAGCTGAACAGTGCGGGGGAGGGGGGAGTACTGAAGAAATCTCAGTAGGAAAAGTCAGTGTTTAGTTGAACTGCTCATAAATTTAGATTAGGAGTCACAAATAGATGCTGCTTCATGATAAGGATGAAGCAAACGTCGGTGTAGGTGACAGGACATAGCACAACTCAACGCAAGTCAGCTTGTGACCTTTATTTTGAATGTTGCAATCGGAAATGTTCGCTGGTTAACGCTCCTGACTTGACGCAGCTTCCTGCAAACACACACCGTCTCTTGGCGAACATGGCGGCAACTTGACAACGGCAGCGAAATGAAGACGGTGAGGGCTTGAAAAAGAAAAGAGGTCTGTTACAGGCTGTAGGCCCATCCGCCGACACAAAGGCAGACACCTTCGCCATGTTGGAAGAGGATAGCGCCCTTGTCCCTGCACGACCGAGGCCGGGGAAAACGTAAACGCGTCGGTGAGTGTTTCTAAAAACGGAGTCGAGGCTGCGTAGAGGAGCGGAGCGGCGCGGCGCGGAGCTCAGGGCGGACGGGAGGACAGCGGCTTCACCGGTCAGCCATGGAGGATGCGGCCCGTGGTCGCCAGCGTCTAATTTGCCATCCGGCCCACGCTCATTTTAATGGGATGTACCGCTGATCGCAAAAGCAAGCCGGGACAACCCACCACCTGACACTTGAGGGGAGGAAAACGCGAAGCGGACCCCACGTCAATGACTGTTGCGGCAGAGGAGCCCCCACGGTGGAGTCGGCCGGTTCCCAAAATATGACCAGGGGTGCTGGGACGTGTTGGCAGCAAGAAGATGACGACGGCTTCCAAATCTGGCTAGAGCCCCCCCGCGACAACCAAAAGCCATTCACCGACTCAGAGAGGGCGCAGAGATGGCGACTGTCCTTGGCATCCCTCTTGTTCTTAACCATCCTCCTCTCTGATCACCTGTGGTTCTGCGCCGAGGCCAAACTGGCCCGGACCCGGGTCAAGTTCGCATCCTCCCACCTCCTCTCACCCCAGACCCACTCAGCACACAGCAGCCTCAGAGGAAACCCAGATGCTATTTTTATAGGAAACTCTACCAAACATTTGTGGCGGCTTGAAACTTGCCACCAGGATAGTTTATCTAAAAACTGCTTTGCTTTCGCAGATGCCGACCATTTGTGCGGGGGCCTTTCCGACAAAGAGGAGACGCGGGCTGTAAATATGAGCGATTTGTACCTTTCCTTTTGTAATTCCTACTCTCTGCTGGATTTGTTTTACGGATCGACAAGTCCGGACAATTTGAACTGCAGCCTCGACGTGCTCGGCGATGGCGACACCACCAGATGCAGCCTGTGCGTCCAGGCGTACCAGCGCTACGACCAGCACGCCCAGGAGAAATACGAGGACTTTGAGCTCCTGACTCAGAAATATGAGCCGGGGGCATATTCAGTGAGGACGTGCATGGAGCAGTGCAAGGTAGGATGCAAAAAGGAAGGGGGCGGGTGTGGGGGGTGTTTTGGTTTTGGGGTGGGGGGGTGGGGGTGATGTGGTGGCCATCTGTTGATTTGGGCCCGGATAGATGCCAGTTTGGTCCTCCTCCTCCTCTTCCTGTCGCCATGGAGACGGATGACAGATTCAAGGAGACTCCCGGCTCCGGGCCTCATGTTCATTCATCTCCTCATTGTGTTTAGGCCCCATGCTAATGTGCAGATGGAGGCCCTGCTCGTGTTTTTTTTTTTTTCTCCAGCATCCCCTTTTGAGTCCACACTCTGTTCTTTGACATTGAAGACCACCCGGCGCTTCTTTAGCTCACAATCCACATGATCAGCCGTCGTTAACGCACGTAGGGCTGTTAGAAGTGCACTGTCGCCCGTGGATAACATTTGAAGGAGCAGGAAGGAGGCTGCTGCCACATGCAAACAACTCTGGGAGCCCGTGTGTGTTGTGTGTGTTGTCGCAGTCCGCCAGGTGGTCATCATGGCCGCGCACTCCATATCGAGAGCGTTTCATTAGAGTCAAGAGGTGGTTTCCCTGCCTAACGTGGCGAAAGGCTTTTTTTCGTGTTTGCTCAGTACCAGGCCCGCACGTAGGCCTCGCTGCAGCCAGGCCCGGGCTCGCTGTTTGATTGCCGTGCACTGTTTACCAGCTTAGAACGGCCCAAGGTGGGTCTGAGTGGGCTGTAGTGGGTGTCCGGGAAACGCGGAGGGGCCTCGGTCAGAGCCGCCGCTGTCAGCACGCTGAGCCGGAGAGGCTGCGTTCAGCACCGCGGACAGCTCCGCGCACGGCGCCGCGCTGCCGCGGAGCTGTCCGCGGTGCTGAATGGCGCTCCCCAGCTCCATTCACAGAAGCCCTGGCCAATCCCAGATGGCCTCCATTCAGCCAACCAGCGGCAGAGACACACGCATAGGCGTCAAGAACGCGAATCTAATAAGGCCATCTGCCTCCTTATTCAAATCAGTGCTTTCAGATAGACCCACATGCATGTGAGCCGCGCTTAGTTTGCACGGCTAGCTTACATTTAGAGGAGGGGAAACGCAAAGACTAACAATGCCTTGTGTGTGTGTTTGTGTGTGTGTGTCTTTTACATTCTGCTGTTGGATGACTTAATTCTGGCAAAGACAACACAGCCTTTTTAGGCAAGATAAATGCAGTATTCATGGGGTTGTAGACCTCCTCTTCTTATTTATTTGAACACTCAGACACTTTCTTTGTGTGCCAGAGGGAGGTGGAGACTGCTGCACTTTAATTTATGACATGCCCTAACATGAAATTGGGGTTTACAGTCGTATATCTGATGATATTTAAAGCTGTGTTACACAGTCAATCTGAAGGATGTATCTGCCAAGTTGAGATAGTGTCCTTTGTCCTTTATCTGACAAATAATTTACTTTAGTATTAAGGAACGAATGAAAAATGCCAAAACATTCTCTGCATTTTGCTGCTTTTCTCCGTCTTTCATTTATATCACTGTAAACTGAATATGTCTGAGTTTTGGACTTTTGGACATTAGAAGACATCACCTTGGGCTCTGGGAACTTGTCATCGCTCCTTTCTCACTCATTTTTGGACATTTTATCGCCTAACAGTTAGCAAAGAAAATACTCAGCTAGCATTAAAATGAATTCATTGTTGGAACTTTAGCTCTGATATTTCATCTCTAGAAGCTTCACATCCCATCTCTGATTGCTCTAAACCGGTACCCGGCCTTGCCATTAAGCACCGGCCGTCAAGGAATGCTCCCGCTGATGTTAACTGAAGATGCCCCTGCTCTGCCGCACACTCAAGCCTCCGTGTGTGACATTGTTTCTTTTCCTCCGCTGAACTGAAGGCCTCCGCGCAATTTCATGTTTTCCCCGCTGCCAGACTCAGACTGTTGTTTCCCCCGTTCCCTGAGCTCACCTCTTGGCACTCGGAGAGAAAACGGTTATTTAGCCAAGGTGCTAATTTCTTTAACAATGACCCTTCTCCATCACCTTTGTGATTATAGGTTTGATCGAGCCTGTATTTTTGATCGACAGCCTTACGGAAAGAGCAGCGTGACTCAAACGATAATGCTGAGCTCTCGTTGAGTTAATGGATACCTGCCCTGGAGAAG
Organism: Chaetodon trifascialis; assembly: GCF_039877785.1. Classification (NCBI taxonomy): domain Eukaryota; kingdom Metazoa; phylum Chordata; class Actinopteri; order Chaetodontiformes; family Chaetodontidae; genus Chaetodon; species Chaetodon trifascialis. The sequence continues at coordinate 6,257,280 of NC_092079.1, read as the reverse complement.
CCAGGCAGTGCAACGCGTGTGCCGGCTCAGAAGGATGTATATGGCGTCTGTGTAAATGTGGTAAGATTATAGCGTACACTGACCTGGTAAGTGTGAAAACATTAACATTAAATAGATCCCTGCCACTGTGTGTCATTTCAACGTGCAGGGGAACAGCGGAGGCAGGTGTAGTGAGTGTTTGGTCGTCCAAAGCCAGAGGAAGATCTCTGACATTTCAAGTGAGGGTGTTTGACATGGAGAGTAGCGTTTGTTGTGCAGGAGTGGCTCCTGTGGTCCGCAGGTGGTGCTTTGATTCCTCTAGCCTGAGGTGAAACATCACACAGGGGGCACGGCCAGTGTGCTGTTCCTCACAATGGGATTCTCCATCATCTGACTCCGTGAAAACCCACCATTCATCTCGGCAGCGGGGCCGGGCTCGAAACGTTTAAACCTGGGCCGACGCACTAATGCTGACTCTAAAGTGGCTTTTTTTTTTTTCCATCCCGAGTATGAACCGAAATGTCAGGCTCGCTAGTAGTTTCACAAGAAAGGATGAAGCCAAAACAAACCTGGCTTCTCAAAAAGCATGTCTGCAGCATAGCAGCTGTTAGCCAGCGAAGGCTCCACACTGTTATCACATTATTATTTGGTGTAGGCCTTCCAACCTGCTATGCCACACATTTCAGCGATAGGACACTGAAAAACAACCAGATAATTAGAGGAGGGAACATAATTAGGGCTGCAACTACTGACTATTTTAAACATTATTGCCCTTAAAAATCAAGTTTTGGTCAGGCTCTGTATAGAATAGCGAGAAAACTAGCAAACGTTAACATTTAAAGGCTCTTAAAGCTCATTTCTCAGTCAGCTGCTTTGGTTATTTCACGTGTGAGATTTCTGTATTTTGTTTGTCGTCCGTGCTCTGCTCACTGCTTTGAATCAGGTTTAACTGTTGAAGCAGATTACCTCTTAAACTTTTAATAATGATCTTTTAATAATTTGATCTCAAGGTAAAATCCAGTTTTAAATGAATGAACCAAGCTATGCTGCAACAAATTACAAACCAACAATATTCAGAGAGGTCAATGCAGGCCCTCAGCTCATTTTTCAGAGGGTTAATCCAGCCCTGGTGAGGGACGTAACACAGAACGTGAGGTTTGTGAGGGTCTCATGCCAGAAATGAAGAGCATGCGGACTTTTCCTTTTGGATCTGTCCACGTAGGAAACGTCTCAGTTCCCACCAGACGGGATCACAACATGAGACAAAAGCATCTGCAATTTTTCCACATAAACACATGGAAAATGACAAGTTTGACAAGTTTGTTCCTCCCCAGTAGTTTCACTCATATGTGAGCTTGAAAGACACAACTCGCAGCACCTGGCCCAGTAATCATGGAGTCTCCAAAACTGAACTCTGTCAGCTTCTGATAAAACTCCTCTTATGGCCTCTACCTCTTTGACCCTCTGCGACCTCTGCTCCTAGTTCTGCTACGACCAATCCTGCTCCTTCTTCTGCTTTTACTACCACTGCTGTGATGTAAAATCATTTCAGAACACAATCACTGACAAGTCTATGCACAAATCCGGCTCCTCCCCCGCCCTCCAGGTCCAATTGGATGTCTAATCTTAGCCGGTGTTGTGTGCAAGTGGAAAAGAGGACAGCGTCCACAGCGTGCTCCCTCTTTAGATCCTTGTCAACCGCACACATCTGCATTGATCTGAGCTCTTTTTGAGCCAGAGGGACGGGTGGCAGCAATACCAAGAGGTTGATCCCTATTGATTTGCGCCGAGCCCTCCGCTTTCACTTGTCCTTCATTTGATAGTGGGCAGCTCCTCTGACCAAAATAGGGCAGCGCCTGAGCTCAGTGAAGACATCATGTTACTATCTGAACTTGTTTGATTGTGCCATAAGACCTGGGAGTGTGTGTGTGTGCGTGTGTCTTAGTTTGGGTGGACCAGTGTTAAGGTGGCACTCGGTTCATCTGTTATTTCCCTATCTACGATATGGGCAGTTATGCAATTCTGTAGTAAATGATGTGTAACAACAAGGATATCAGTTCTCAGACGGGGGCCCTGAAACGAAGTCTCAACACAGATGGAGCCGTGTGAAGTAATGTGTTTTCCTCTTAGGGTTTGGGGCAGGTTCGGAAGAACAAATCTTTCCTTTCAACAAAATCTCATTTTTAGCAAGCAGCCTGGTATAGACTGAAGTATCTCAACAACCACTGAATGGATTGTCGTGCCATTAGACACACACACACACACACACACACACACACACACACACACACACACACGACTTTCCTCAAGCGCTATCAAGGCAAAATTACAAGTTGAATACAAAAAAATGACATTCCCATCAGCCTCAGCGATAACTGTGTTGAGTTGTGATCAGCAGGCGTTGGCTTGCTAACGTGCTAAATTCTGATGGTGAAAATAGTAGGTGTTGTACCTGTTCCCACTGCTATGACCTGAAACTTTACTGTTTTGGTTCACTCTCACTGCTTTCATGAGCACCAGTTTTTGGCCGCAGCAGCTCTGCTGAAAACCTTTGTACACTACCTGCCCAGCACCAAATGGCAGACAGACAAAATTAGCAACTGGCCAGTGAACATAGCGGAGTGTCTAGCAGTTTATAGTACATTCACAAAGTTGCCAGAAACTTGCTAAAGCTTCTCTGTAACTGCTGTCTCTTCTGGGCTACTGTAGAAATATGGCGGGTGCCTCTGTGGAACATGAGCCACTCCCTATGCAGATACAAAGATCTCATTGTAAGGTAACAAATACACAACGATCCTTAATTTAAAGTGATAATACACAAATGAAAAAATATAACTTCTGCCACATGTTGCCAATAGAGCCTCCTGATTCTTCCACACTGGTCCTTTAAACAATATGCTGCCATCCAGTGTTTCAGTGTTTTGTGTCAATACATCAAACCAGAGGTGATTATGAGCACTGTGCGGAAGTCGTTTCCATTTGCTCCCTTGCTTAATCCACCTATTTGACAACAACACATAGACACAGAGACTTTCTCATCCCCAAATCTATCAGCTATATTACAGTCTTAATGTGGTTTATCTCATCTGCGTGAATATCCTGTGATCACCCGTGCCTCTTTTAATTGCTGCCTTTGTGAGCTTTTTATTCATGATTCATATTGGCCGGCACTCTGTGTGTGTGTGTGTGTGTGTGTGTGTGTGTGTGTGTGTGTGTGTGTGTGTGTGTGTGTGTGTGTGTGTGTGTGTGTGTGTGTGTGTGTCATTCATGAATGACAGATTGTTGCAGCGCATCATTGCATTGTTCACCTGTCACCTGCACAGGAGCTGCAAACGGAAGCGCTCACGTGGGATTTCTGTCATTGTGCCTCCCTGCAGCGGCTGTGAATGCTGACCTTGGAGAGGGTTTTATCCCCTCAAGATGCCTGGCCCACTACACGACAGGCCTTTTATGAATGGGCATATCCCTGAGCAGCATGCCAATGAGGCAGGGAGGAGAGAGGGGAGGCCAGCTGCTGCAGTGCACGGCAGAGCTTCCATATTGTTTTAACTGTACAGAGAGCGGAGTGGATCACATGAGATAACAGCAGGGCTGGAGGAGGGAGGGAAACTTCCTCCGGCAAAAGGGGGTTAAAGTGGGGTTACCCCATTAATAGGCCTCATTTAACCTCCGTGGCATTTTCATTATAGGTGACATGTGAAGCAATTTCACTGACATGCAGTAACTCTTTTTTCTTTGATGGATCTCTATCAGCTTTCACAAAGTGGTCACTGGTCATCCTCATTAACACAACAAGAAAAAATGTTGATTAAAATCGCACTGTATCAATAAGACCGGGAAAATGCAGTGTAAGCCAAGCATAAAGAGCAAACAAATAACTGGACTCATAAAACAACCAACAACAGTCACCCATAATAATGAAAAAATATAGCGATTACACCAAAGTCATCCATGATAGATTACTGAGTTTGTGCTTGGGTGACTTCTTTTTTTGACCTGTTTGACGTTGTTAAGAAGCCTCTTCCAGGTTCAGAATATTGTCAATGAAAGGTGAAGACTGTCAGCAGTGTGTACAGGAATGATTCCATTTCGGAAACTAGATTTTCTCTGTTATGTGACAACACCACACATCTAAAGAGCGTTTTGAGCTTTGGCTAGCAGCGTTTTAACCAGACTGACATGCTGGTGATCTCTTGACTTTTCCTCTCGAATTGCTAATCGGACTGTAAACAATGGCTGAGGAGAAAGTCTTGGCCTGGATGTCTGCCGAACACGCCACAGTCCTGACTCCCAGAGGCTAAATCTGCATCAGATGATAGCCACTGGGTTCTGAGATTGGCCATAATGTATCTAAGTGGTCTCTTTTGTTCGAGACCCCCGCCTGGGAAACTGCTAGATCTTTCAAAACACCCTCAACTTCGTGATGCAGGCCACCTGTTAAAATGTGAAGTCTGAAGCCCACTTCAAGACTTTTAGAGGCTCCCTTCAAAGCCTCAACGATCTAACGGTTACATACTCTCAAGCTGATCTTCTGTCCCTTTTTTGCATCCTAAAAACTATATCCTCTCTGGAGATGAACTGCATTTAGTTGCCAAGCTGTTCTCCTGTTTATGCAATAACGGCACAACCAGAATTTAATCATAGTAAAAACATTCATTACTTTGGCTTCGTAATTGCGCGAAAATGAAGATGTTGCAGCGGGATGTTGGTTTTTTTTCCCTATGAAACACCTAAGGGTCACACTAATACCTCCATTCATTTATGGGCTTGACATCAATTAGTCTAACAGTGCTATTGTCTGTATAGGTATTTGAATGGATTATTTTTACAGGGACAGATATAAGCCTGAATGCATATCCCAGCCTCTGCATGCTGTATTGAGTTTAAGCATTTAACTAAAGTAGGGAATGCAGGAGCATTGTGCCCTTGTTCAGGGAGGAACTCAGCAGCATCGTCCACAGCTAGAGGTGTCAGATATGAAAACTGATGACTTGGTAACTCAAATATCCTGTGTGCTACCGTCAGATGATCACATCTAAATTCCCCTGCACTTGCCTCTAATGGGATTATCTGACTTATTCCCCAGCAAGGTACTCCTCTCTTCATGCGCCCTTTCTAAAAGCTTTTTCAGACCAGCTCCGCATGTATACAGTGGACTAGGTAAAAGGTTAAGTTTGAATCGCTGTTAAGCTCCGTGTGGCCCATTAGGATGATTGAGGATGATGTTTGTCCTGTTAAATGAATTGTCAGCCACTGGACACGAGTTTTGTTTATGAGAACGCACTGCAGCCGCTCCACACTTATAGTTCTTTCCATTAAATTGCTTCATGCATGATGCACACTGCCGTCTCATGCAATGCGTTGATGCACAGCATGACAGTCAACCTGCGATTTTATATGACGGTATTTGGTTTTTAGCGTATTAAAAAGCCACCACACCAGGATTCTGTAAAACCTAATTGAACCTGTTTATTACCTGCAGCGACAGAAGACATCATCTTCCTCCTCTGCTCTGACGTCTACAACAACAGGACAGGACATATGATAGAAAAGTCAACAAACTGTAGCCTCAAAGTTAAGGTCCACTGACATCAGAGCGGTACTTTGAGCATGTGACAGGAGGACTACTCGTGGGGCTGCTTGGTAAACGACTGTAGATAACAAAGCTAAAGGCTAACGCTCGAGTAAGCTGGGGAAATGCTGCTCTCCAGGCTTCTTTCTCTTTTGTCCATATTGGGCCCTTTCCTCCCCCTGGCATTTTGCTCTCAGGGTCATTTCATTCAGTAAAAAGAGGGGAGCCGTGAGCGGTTCAACACAGCTTCGAAAGCGTCCTCCAGTTTGGACGCTCCAGCTCTTGGTTCAGTCAAAGGTCAGTGCTGTCAGGGCAGTTTCTTATTGGTCAGCGGAGAGAATTTGCCAAATTTCAGTTGAATTGAATGATCCTTGTTAAGTTGTTGTTCCCTTCCCCTTTCAGCTGGACCTCATGATTCAGATTTGATATTTCAAGTGTAGTTTTGAATGATTAAGACATTCAGAAAGTCATTGTTAAGCTCCCCTCTGTACTGGATGTTTTAGTTTAGTCTGTAACTAAGTAACTGAGTATTTGTTGGAGCAGGACGGTGGAAGTGGGATTGATTCAAAATAAACTACAGTGTGTGTTCATGGTAATGAAGGGACATGTCAGCCAGTGCAATAGAGTGGCTCATTGATGTGTTTTTAATAGTTTTTGATAACAATGGAGCTCTGTGGCACAGAAGAATGAGATCAGGCTGTACATACACACACACAGCGCTTATTGTTGTGCAAGTGTAAAAACCAGCTGGAGACTCTTGATGGTGTTTTGGATTCATTCAGACTTTTGATCTGCAGTGTATCATTATTCCATCTGAGATTAGCCGGGGTGATATTAAAAGAAAGTGCCAGCAAACATGTAATTTATCACCAATGATGAATTCTTCTTCTTCTCAACCAGTCATGAACATCACGGTAATTTGACCTGCAATGCATCACTCAGTCAGTGTAATTGTGAAGAAACACATGCAGTGAGCTACGTTATTCCTCCAAGCTGAACTCAGATCTGCTAGTTTTTAAGTTAAGGTAAGTCTGCGCAAGCATAGGAAACACTGACAACAAAAAGAACAACTGGTGGTGCAGAAGGCGAGTCTGCAGAGAAAGCGCATCATAAACAAACGCAGTGATTAAAGAGCAGATTCTTTCTAGCGAGACTATGATGTTGTAATAGAACGCAGTGAACATGCAGTTTACTGGAGGAGTGAAAGGAGGCTTTGTTGTGTCCTTCATGTGAGACTTGCAGTAGAGAGACAACGTTGTTGGAACCAAACCAAAACCTTTGCTGTGTCTGAAATACCATATTGTACAGTGTAGCTGCACTGTCAGCAAAATGATAATGCTAAATTGGCCTTTCTGGGATACTTAGCAGGACGGTATAGTGAAATTTGCCTTACCTGACCGTCAGCATGCTAACATGCTCACAGTGATAATGCTAACTGGCTGATGTTCAGATCAGGTAATAATAGTAATAGTCTCTTTGTGTGGTTTCCCTTGAAAAATGTCTGCTTTTAATTGAATCATTTTTTGCACCTGGATTTAAAGGTTGGTCTTCTCTCCTCGACCCCTCGGGGGAGAAAGCAGGAAGTAGTGCAGCCTTTACTCATCGAGGCTGGGATTAAGGGTGTGGAGGTAACATGTCAGACTCTCATGCAAGATGCATTTTCATTATTAACTGAAATTACAATCTTTCCCTCACCAGCAGTGTTTTAAGACAGGATAAGAATAGACAATATTGTTGTCTTTGATGATGGTCACCCTGCCAGATTTAACGATCATAATGCCATGAAATCTTGCCATGTCTTGGTCGGGTGACAGGCAAGACAACACGTACGGCCCCGACCAATCACAGCATGTCTTATTTCACAATCAGGCACGAGTCCAGATGTTATTGGGAAGGCGGCTGAAACAACTGACGGAGGCGTTGTGTGTGATGCGGGGTTACAGGACTGGCTGTGCATTAACACTAACCATACATTAACAGTAGTTTATATGCTATAGCTTTTGTCTAACTCTAACCAAATCATATATTGCACAGATATTATAGAAAGTGAAAATGTTTTGCAGAATGGTCCATTATCAGTGCTCTTGTCTGGTTAAAGGGGTCCATACTCAGCAGCGATCTGTCTAAGAGAGCTGCTCCATTTAGCGTGAGTAGAGAAGAGACAGAGGATGTCAAACAATTACCAGAGCCACCTGCTACACCCACGGTCCTGATGTTGCTCCCGCGTGACCTCTCCTCCAAACCCTCACATCTGATCTGCCAAGTGGCCACCTGAGTTGAGAGCTTCTCTGCTGAGCTTTGAGGGGCTGCACTGCTGTTACGCCGAGAGCCCCTCTCTTCAACAGCGTTCAGCTCTTTCATAACAGTAGATGTTAAATAGGAACGCTCAATCCTGGACTGTAGCTCATTTCTACACTCAGAAACGGCCTCAATGTGTCACCGTGACTCGAGGAGTTCGGTTTTTCAAGGCCATGATGTTGACTGCAGAGGTTGGGGAGATGGAGAGCTGGGACGGGGTATCATCACAGGAGCTTGTGGGCGGAAAGGGAGGCCTCTTGGCTGTTTAACTTCCATTTTGTCCTTGTATGTGAATCCTGCACTCCGATAGCTCTGATGTATAATATACCAGAGCTCTACATAGCAGTCAGGTTTTATTCCAATCAGTAGGTTTAATGAATCCTGATTTAATTTGTTGCTAACTGAATTGCGTGTGAGAGTTAGCTGTAAGCAACTTTTTCACTTTTCTTAGAGCTTTTTGATAAATAAATGATGTGGAAACACACGATAATGCAATCACACCTTCTACCTTCTGCTACCAAGGGATGGGAGGATACCCAGAAACGCCTGTTCCTTGGAGCAATCCATGTAGAATATTTGTCAATATGTCAACACTGCAGGCCCTGGAACCTTGATGTGATGGCATCGCATCGGAACACATGCTGGCATTAGCATTTTGTGTTGCTGCGCCTGCGCACAGCCTTATGGAGTTGCTAGCATGGCTGCAACTCTTAGCCTGGTTTTCTTGGTAAGACAGAAAAGAGTACGCCCAAATGCGTCTTTCTCCATTACACATTGACATTTTCCCTCCCTTTAAGGCTAATAAATCTATATTGTGATCGCTCTCCCCCTCAGCGCGGCCATTCCTCCTCATTCCCTAGCTGTCGTTACTGCCAACACTTGGCTGACGTTGACGGCAATTTACAGTATTTACCTTGAAAAGTGATAATGAGCAACGCGACTCCCCTATAATTTGCTGTTTTCTGAAGACACCAGAAGAGTTAATGGATATTTACAAAGATTACACTGACTTAATATAAACTTGTTCCCAAAGATAAGAATGTCAGGTAAACAGCAATATCTATCTGAAGCTTGCTAACATTAGCTGACATTAGCCACCATGAGCTACTGGACATACCAGACCAACTAAGGCTGTAGCAACAAAACTCCAGAGTGCACTGAACTCCTTATGAGTTGTCAACCTTCATGTGTAACAGGAAGATTGTGTTATTTCTTCTTTTAAAAATGACACCGTCTGACTTTAAAATGAAATCAGCTGACTGCTGGAGGTGATTTCTGCTGGGGCCTGTGAGATGTCCACATATTCCTTCAGCTAATAACAATAATAAAGCTAATAGCTGTAAAAAAGCTAACAGGAGCGCTTGGGAGATGCCAATCAAGCACAGTCTGTATGTGCCCACGCACACCTGAGAAGACGTCTGACCAGCTAAAATAAGCAGAATCAGATATGTGGCTACTGTAGGTGTGCAGGGCCTTTAAATGTTTGGGAAACATGTTTGCCCATTTTTTCAAGGTTGCTTACAACAAAGCTGCGATGCTCATGTACGTTTAAACTGGAATCATTTGGCCTTGAAACAAACAGGCAAAGCTGATATGAACCTTCAGCAGATCAGTTAGCTGAATCAAGTGGGTGTCAGAGTCACAGTCTTTATTACAGCACATTATTCCCTCTTTGCGATACGATCCCTCCACTGCAGCTCAGATCGACTTGAAAGATCGTGGACCTTTCCTTTAATCAGCAGTGGTATTCTGAAGTCGCAGTTCGATTCCAGTTTAGCAGAAAGGGCTGAAAAAATGTTGATTTGTTTTGTGCTCGCTGCAAGAAACAGGACAATAAGTGCATATCACGTACAATCAGAGTGCAGTATAGAATTGAGACACAGCGCTTGTTTTCACACGGTTTGACATTTTGGGAAATGACACTTATTCACTTTCATGTCGGTATTCTAAATACGAAGCTGGAGCCACGAGCCAAACCTCAAGACTTGATTTTTACAGAGAGTTACGGAATTATTTCTCCCCGGGCGTATTTTTGGAGTTTGTCGCCGTGCTTTCAGTCTTAATGCTAAGCTGATCAACTCTGCTCTGAACTCTGAAGCTAATCAACTCTGAGCTCTAGCTTCAGAGTTAACGTACAGTCGTGAGAGTGTATCGATCGAAGTCTCAGCATGAAAGCAACTAAGCGAATCTCTCAAAATGTCAAACAGTTGCTTCGAAACGGTCGGCACGAGACCTGAATCAGGGCCTGTGAAAGCAGCGAGGACTGCAAATACAGACAGGTTCTTTGTAACATGTTTAGGATATTTTATAAAGCACAACCTCATCACTGGTGGGAAGCAACGAAGTGCATTTACTCCAGTACTGTACTTTTACTTCACGTCATGATAGTTGTGATGAATTATTATAGAGAAGACCACTGATGTGACATTGAACTGAGGATGACCTAAACACACCGTTGCAAACACAAATCAATCAGAAAAGCATCTGTTTTTTTCTCTGCGTCGGTCTGGTCTGGTGTGCTGTTTGGATTTAGGTTTACGTGAGTATAATCTGGTGATAAACTCATGTAAATTGAGGATGAATGGCTGCTGATAATAGTATTATGACTCACTTAGAAACATGTGTAACTTGAACTGTACAGCAGAGCTCAGTCCAGTTTGTTTCGCTTCTTGTGTGTCAAAGCATCAAAGCACCCACTCAGCATTTATCTGTCTGTGTTCATTGTGGAGCGACATCTCTGGGGGGGTGGGGTGGGGGGGCTGTTCACTCAATATGTCCTGGGCTTTGGTCTGGCCTCCTGCAGTCAGCAGGCTCTGCATCGATAGACAAAGCAGAGCCACCCTGACCCATTCAGCAGCCTCCCAGAGCTCTGATCCAGCTGAAAATGAATTCTTTAAACCTTTGGAGAGGAGAGCTGCAGAGCTGGAACTGAGCCAACAGGGATCCTGCGACCAGAGCACGGCTTAATCTACTCAACATGAAACCAAACCCGGGAAACAATCTCGTATCTGCCGGCAATTGGGTTTGTTTCCCACGGCAGATGGAAAGCCAGTTCTTGGATCTACCTGTTTTGTAATCGAAACGATTCATTGCTGCACCTGCGCGTTCGACCGCGCTGAAAACAAATCCTGCCGTACACATTCATGACCATGTTTTCTCAGAACTGATCTACAAAACATGGTTCAGGGAAATGGATGCCATCCGGTCCTCATGTCCACCCAGCTGGCTGGTCAGGCCTCATGCTCCGGCACTCCATAATGCTGTACAGGGCATTTCCTGTGAAAAGGTTCAGGGTTTTCTGGAAGCCTGTCAATACTATTGATTCATCACTAATCAACATCACAAGATCAGAATGTACACCTGCATGCTGCGAGTGGATCTGATGCTGCCTTACTCACTTACTGAAGATTTTAAGGACAAACCAAAGCTTTATGACTGAAACTGTACAACACTTCAACATTTCTGCAATAATTCCTGCTCTGTATGGTTTCATTTTCTTCATGCAAGTCTTTCAAATGACTGCATTCGGTTGCAGATTTAAGCCAATCTGCATCATGTTGTTAATCTTCAGCAGGTTAATGCAAAGCCGCATGCACAACATGCATCACCTATGAGTGAATGCTTACTGACTGCCTAAACTGTGTTTCAGTCTTTACATTGACGCTGTCCTCAGTGCAGCTGAGACCTGGCAGCTAGCTGCTTAAAGTTCATATGATATGGTGTTGTTCAGTAACTCACTAAATGACAGCTTTTAGGCCTATTTGAGCTACATTTGAACTTTCTATTGGTTCAAATGAAGGGCAAGTGCGTCAAAGCGAAAATGTGACAGCAGAATTTATTCCCAGCCGTTTGCACAAATAAATGAGTTCTAATTAGTGTCATAAACCTGAGATTTGAAGCAAAATGTTGGCTTGAAAAATCACTTTAGTGTCACACACACTGAGCTTAAGCACTGTGGAGCCAGGGGAGCGTCTGTATTATAACCATTTCACAAAAAATAAGATATATTTGGGGGCTTGTGAAAAACAAGTGTTTTCTATTTAATTAGAAGCACAGATACTGTTCCATTATTAAAAAAAAATTGAAATATGTTAAAACATTCTTTATTTATGCTTATGATGTTTCAGAGTCTTGTTGAAGAGGTTACATGGTTGGTGTACACTATACTGTAAGCATACTGTGTAATCCACTGCTTCTCTTTGTAGGCAAGGCAAGTTTACTTTTATAGGAGATAAGATAAAACTTTATTAATCCCACGCCAGAGAAATTAAATTGTTACAGCCAGCAAAGTATAAAAAGAGAGGCACAGAAAGATCAAAAGGACAGTAAAGAAGGATACAGAATAAAAGAGAATAAAAAAAGCACATTTCATACACAAAGGAAATACAAAGAGCAAACAAACACCTCCCAACTTGACTAAATTATTGTGCATTTAAAAGTCTGAAGCTGTTTGTGAATTTTTGTAGCATGTATTCAAGAAAAGGTGGTATTCCATCACAGATGGTCTTTGTAAATTTAATTTAATAGTAAACACACAGTCGGCCCCACTTTTCGACTGTTTTCTCTCCACACAGACTCAGTATTTTTTCTTAAAATATAGAACAAAAGACTCAGACACACGTCAGAGGTATTTAATATTTAATAACATCGAATTGTGAGTGAAGAGGACAGCATGCAGGAGTCTTCTGTTCTGTTTTGTTGACCCTCTCCTGCACACCTGCCGATCCACAGGTGTGCAAAGGTTCTTGTTCTTGCATTATTATTAAAATGCAAATTTCCAGGATTGTGCAACTTTGGCCAAGGCATGTGCTTTCCACTTCAGCACACCTGCATTTCCCTCAGGGAGTAATGCGGGAGTACAACATTTCCTGTCAATTACTCCTGTGAAGTAATGTCAGTGGCGGACTCCGCCACTAACCTCTGTATCCAGAATGTAAATACATAGCACATAGTTACAACAGTGGGGTTTGATTTTATGAAATCAAGGATTATCAGTTTAAATATGCTTTCATTCTTAACAATGCAATTAAACTAAAAATATTTAGCAGCTTGCTAGCTCAGACAGTCTGCTCGTGTCAGAGGCATTTTTGCAGGAACTATACGTTAGACCGAGCTCCCCTTCCACGTCACTCAGAAAAGAAAACTCATTTTAAGCTCAGTCAAATTTGTGGTCCTCCACCGCAGCCCCTCTTTGACCTTGTTTTTTTAAGAGAGCACTCATTGGTAGAAGATGACACGGTGAACATACAAACAAGGGTTGCACTGAAATTGCAAACCATCTAATTTGATGAAAACGCTCTGCCTCAGAGTGCCATTTTCCAGAAGCACACACGCAGCGCCTGGATTCGTTACATCGCCAGGGAATGGGATGTAATAAGCACCAACATCAATGCAGGAAGACAGACTCCAGCGTGCATCCCTGTCCTGCTGGATTATCCCAGGGTTGCGTCAGTGACCAGAGGCGGCCACTGAGATTTGAGTTGTGAGTGCATCAAAGTCCTGTCAACAACATTTTGTCAGGACTGATGGGGTTTCTTTCATGTTTTGTGTAGAAATATGAAAATGCTCTCGCAGTTTTTTGCGACCCAGAAGTTCCACCTCAAAAAAGTCCTAATTTGAGGGTTATCAGCGTCAGGAATCTGCTTTAAATATTTCGCACACTCAGTATATTCAGTATGAGCTTCTCATCAAAGGGAGAAACGCGACTGAAAATAGTCCAGGTAGTGTGATCGCTGCTTCCTGTTCTACACGGGCCGTGATTTGTGCGAGTGGTAATGATCTGTGTCATTCAGCTTCTAACTGGGATCTCACTCTGCAGCTGACTCATATGCTTTTTATAGCCGTCTCTGTCATTCCACTTTACAGCTGCTGTGTGTGCGCGACAACACCGTCCTGCTGGGAAGAAAAAGACTGTTGATACTTAGCGGCGTGTTGAGTTGAAGTTTTTACGTACCTGGGAGCTTAAACCATCGAGAGTACAGTGTACAGAGTGCAGCTCAGGGATAGACTGCTATTGGCTAAATTTGTGGTTTTGTGACATTTGCTGGCTTAAAATGTATTTATTTTTTGCTCTCAGTTTCTTGTAATTACTTTTAAAGCAGTTATTATTAATATTCTATGTCAACATCTGGCCATTCCAGAAGGCATGAAGTTTAGATTTCTAAATATTCCCTCCAACACTCACAGGACGCACATGAATCTTGGGTAGAATATCCATTTGGGCTAAATACTGCAAATGCATCTTGTGAGTGAATACTGTGAAGTAGTTGTTTCATGCGTCCCACTACAAGCGTCCTCCCTGTAATCAGCATCACTGACGAGGACAATTTCCAATTATTTCCCCCACTTTTGCTTTGCTGTAATTTGTTCCAAAAAAGAAACTCAAATTTGGAATCTTTTCAAACGATTGAAGTTATTTTGTAACACATTTAACGGCAGATTAGGAGAGTTGTGCTTCTTTTAAAGTGTTTCTTCTGTGATTTTATGTTGGGGCCGCTGCTGAGGAGTAATCTTAGTTTGATGGTGCCTCACGGTGGTGGCAATTTTGCAAGGGAATAAATACTGAGCACTTATATTTCTCCGCTGCTCAGTGGTTCCTCTTGTGTGCAGACGAGCTCTCCCACAGTCCTGGCTGTGTCGAATGACTGGCATGTGAATGGGAACGGTGAGGGGAAGCCCTGCGCCGGGGCAGAGCGGAATGGAGGAAGAGCTGCTTTGCATGTCAGATTTACAGGAGCTGTCAGCCTGAGACATTCGATGCCTGTGAACGGCTGGATGCCGGTGGAATAACCAAAACTGACTCGCTTTTACAGCAGAAAAGTCACAGGGGTGTGTGTTATCCATGTGAGCTGAGCTGCGGATCCCCCTGAAGCCGAGCAGTGAGATATGCTTTGTAGTATCAAACAAGGGCGATCGCATTAGATCATAAACGTGACATTTCTCTCTCTGCAGTTGCTAATTTATATTGCAATGCACGGCAAAATAGCTCAGCAATACAGCTCACTACCGGCTGGTGCAATATCCGTACATTATGAAATAAAGGGGCCACCACACACACGAGCACACTCCCCACTGAGGCGACATTCGATTTGAGAATGTTTTTCGCTCCCAGATTGATTGATGTTACATGACAGCACACAGGCAGAACCCCCCCCCCCAAGGCACAAGATGCACATTTGTCCAACCTGTCGATTATTATATTTGCCAGGGAGAAAACACAAACTAGAAGCCTTTAAATTGAACTGAAATTAAAATCCATTTTTGCTGTGACATCAGCATATATGTTTACTTTGACTTGTGTAGTTACTTGGTTAAATTTGTATTTTAAATTACATTCACTTGTCTTGAGGTGGCATGAACTTTTGATTATTTCAATATGGTGTCGGTTTTTTAGTTGACGTCGCCGTTGCTTAGCCCCACCTGTGATTCAAACACTCCTGGTCATGCTCCATGACAGACAGCTAATGCTAGCTACAACATTATAGCTCCTCTCATGTGTCATGAACACAACACTGAGTTGCTAACTAGCTTCTACCTTCAGAGTGGAAACACTAGCAGCTTCCACTCAAGCAAGGCTAACTAGTTTTACCTTCCGAGTGGAAATACCACCACCACAGTTGATACTTCCACAAAAGTGAGGAGAATTCAAATTTCACTTTAATATTTGAGACCACCTTGACGCATCGGCTCTAGTTTAGGTTGGACTCGGGAGGAAAGTGTGAGGTTTCTTAACATGTTACAAGGCAAAAAGATGTCAAGGTTTCAAGTTAATTAACAAAATATAAAGGAAAAAGTAATGTGTACTGCAAACCAAGAGTAATTTAAAGTAAAGTTCTTAACAGTGTGTTCTGGCTGGTGCAGCAGCTGGTCCCAGAGAAGGACTGCATGCTACAGAAAAGAAGAAGCCGTCCATGACTTGATCTACAGTCTGCCTCTTATATAATAGTAATAACTGTGATGAAATACAGATGCCAGTGCTGCGCCGACACTTATCTGCCAAAGCGTCAGTGTTTGAATCTTAATATTTAAATGTTATTTCCAGTCTTCAAAAGATGTGCATGTAAGCGCTGGCAGAGAATGCCTCATTGGCGTATTTTACATCTCGAATCGCATCTCTCTATGTTGATCTTTCAAATTTGAAGTACCGGCCGATGTAACGCCTGAAGCTGGGGTGAAGCGCTGCGTGCACAAATGGCGATGAAATCAGCTGCAGACACGAAGGCCTGGTGAAAACGGTCGCCAGCTTGGTGTCTTTCCTGTCTGCGTCTCTGTGCTTCAATACATTGTTTGAAGCGGACTAAGCTGCATGGCGACAGAGGCTTTTTGAGTGCCAGGTTCCCATTCACACTGATCACACATTAGACTGATCAAATCAGACTCCCGGCCTGCTTCCTGACTAACTCAATTTGCTCTCATACGCTTCCCTTTTCACGCTGGGCGCACGCACGCACACATTTACACGCGCACGGGCCTGGGTGCGCGCCTAAACATGTGCACACAAACAGAAAACCAACAGAGAGTGGGGCAGTACCCATTGAGCTCTAATGAAAAGCAGAAAAAGCCGTTACCTTGGCAACTGCCAGCATACATCTTCAGGAGGACCCAGATTTCCTGTCTGACTGCGATCGTATTGTTTTGGTTCTCTTTTGATAGCCGCAGCATCCCTAGACGGATTATCTCACCGTTGGCAAGAATTTATGCGAAATCATCACGAGTTAAACAGCCGCCATTTGTGCAGACAGGAAGCCACCACACTGAAGATCCTGTCATGGATTTAACACCTCCGGCTCCGACAAAATACAACAAGCTCTTGAAACACGCATGTAATCAATGATCTGAGGGATTTTGATCCTGGCCTGGAGCCACTTTCTGCTCAACGCAGAGCCCCTGCCAAAAGCAGAGGATCACGGGAATTCAACTGTCGGCGTGATTCATCCAAATTACCGTCTAACACACAAAGAGGTGTAGTCACTACAGTTAGGATGACCATGAATATCCAGAGAAAAGCGTTTTTCACCCTGCACCATGAGCGTAACCCGCATTAAAAGACAGATCAGATCTGAGACAGATCTCCCATCAAGGCGCTCAATCCACAGTGTTGACCTTTTTTGTTTTTTGAGGGATGAGTGTATTTCCTGGCAAACAGGTATGGGGATTTAACCCTTCCACACGCACAGTCTATCAACATGAAGTCATACGTGTCTGGAATATATATTTGATTTTCCAAAGCATTTGGGTCCACGCTGTTCTCATCATTATCATTCTCATCACCATAATCAGATTATTATAATTGCCTGTGCAGTGTTTGTTATCTTTGCATGTCGGTCTAAACAGGAAACAAATCAGACACCCATTTGATTTCTCTGCATTTGAAAACGCAGGGGAGGTTAGTGGAGGGGCAGATTTACCTTTTTAGCCTTGTGGAGGTCCTGGATGTAATTTAACCAAACACCCATGACGCTTTAAAACCACGCTGATAGTCAACTATCCTCCCTCCATAGCTGCCATAGATGTTCGTCTGTGGTTAAACAACACAGGAAATAATTAACTGTCCGCGCAGTGTGTTCTCTACGCGTTCACCATGGGATTTGACAAAGTCTCTCAAATTTTACACAAATATGAAGAAAATGTTTGTTTCCATTCACTGCCACTACGCGGTTATTAGAAGTGGGTGCATCGATGAGGATGCTTTCATGTGCAGAAACAGGAGGAAGGCTAAACTCATACATGAATTAGTTATTGGTGACTTTTAGCCGGCTAGCATTGCAGCTCTCACAATGTGCCTAATTAGCGCTAAGCTTACGCTCTTTGTTCTAATTAGCAGCATTTGTTAATTAGTAGCCCCATCAATGAGCCACAGTTAGCATGTTACCACACCAAGCTAAGATAATGAACATGTTAAACATCATGCCGGCCTTAGCGCCACTCTGCTGAACGAAAGACACCCGGTGAACTCATGCAATCGACCGGCATATAAAATGTTTACGTTGTTCTGTCTGATCCAAAGTTTGGGTTGTTGCTCTGTATTTGCACGTAGCTCATCAGAAAGAGTTCTGATGACCTTTCTTCCCGCCAGGCTGGTGGAGATTTTGGCTAAACAAACCCGATTAAAGTCTGTGTACAGTGGATCGACTGTGCTCTTTGCTGTAATTTGCCTTCTCTGGTGTTAATCCCAGTAAAAAGCACATGAAGAAAAGGCTAAAAATGAGAATGAATCCAGACTGTGGTTCGCCCTTGGTTCATTTTGTTTTGCTAAGCTTTCCAAGCCCGAGGCTTTGGCTATTACATGTCACCATCTGTCTCCTTATGCACAAAAGTCTGTGCATTTTGTATTACATTCTGCCTCACAGTGAGCTACAGCAAATTTCACTCGGAGGATGACTGCAACTTGAATTTGATGAGGTTCTTTGGTGCCACTTGGTTTTGAATTGCTTTGTTATACCTTGACAAACTTCCAAACTAAATAAAAAAGGCTTTCTGAGGCTTTTGCTAATCCACTGCATAGCTGTGTGGTGTACGACTAGTTTGAAAGAAAATGTTTCAGCAACATTTGTGAAAATGGTCTGGTGTTAAAGTGCCTTTAGATTCTATTATTGCAAATGCTACTGTGACAAGTTGTACGTCTTCAAACTGCTGCACAAAGCGAATCATTCCACTGTTTTCAGCATGGTTTACTTTCTATTGGCTATTGCTCTGCGGTATGATTGATCCAATATCCAACCGGCTCTGCTCGCAGACTGGCCTCTTCTCTCCTGAGCTTTCATTAATGCATGAAGAGCTGGGAATCCATTTTGGAAAAGTGTTTGTATCTGATGCTCAGTGGATTAAGTACACAGGTAAATTACTTTATAGAACAAGCTGTTTGGATAACCAATGGACAAATGACTCTTTTACAAATCTACAACTAACAGAGGCCTAAGACCCAGCACAGCCAGACTGCTTTCACCAATCCTGAAGTGGATCATGAACCAGCATCTGTTAATGTCACCTTCTCCTCTTCCCTCTCCTCCTCAGACGGCCTATAAGCCCTGGCTGTGCGCTCAGTATTTCCCCACCACCCAGCAGTCCTGTCAGAAGAGGGTACCGTGCCACCAGTACTGCCTGGAGGTCCAGCAAAGCTGTCCGTTCATCCTGCCCGATAACGACGACCTGATCCATGGCGGCAGCCCCAGCTTCATCTGCACAGGTTAATACCAGCTCGCTGTCCGATGGTTCTCCCTGTTTACGGCTGCAGCAGATGAAGAGTGGACTGTATGTTTGCATGTGTGGGTGTTTGTGTGGCCTTGCATTCTCTACTGCCTCAGAGAAAAACCTCATTATTTAATTTATGTCGGTGAATAGCATTTTCTAAACGAAGGCGCAGTATTAATTCGTGCACAGTGTGGATCTCCTTATTTACTGGATGGTGTTCCTCCAGGAAAACTGCAAGGCCTTTCTGAAGGCTTTCTGATGACATCTAGTGGTGCTTTTGAGCACAGCCGAGCACAAACAAGGACATTTTAACAATGCATTGATTAATTGAATTTGGTCTGTCTCTCAATGCTTACTGCAGTTTATACAGTAGTACTCAGCAAGGACTCTGTCTCAGAGGACCAGGCACTGGCTGTTTGTCAACAGCACGAGTTATCTGGACAAGCTGAGCACCACAGCGTCATCTTAAAGTCCCTGCGCAGCCACACTGGTGTTTTCACTGATTCCGGCTGGTGAGATCTCTGCTCAGGTTGATGCTCGGTGGACCTGCGCTGGGAATTATGTGAGGTCACTAAGTTTTTCAGAGCTAAGGTACTGTAGAAAAATGAATTGTGGCAACGGGGCGGTCCAAAAAGGCTGTTTCCTTCTGTACTATAGTCTGCATCTTAGCAAAGAGATTTGCAAATGCTTCTGCTGTCGATTACAATTGAAGTTTAGCCTTTCATTTATCTGCGAAACTTTTGTTTAGAGAGAGGCAGGACTGTTATTTTAACTTTAAAGCCACTTCTAATGTGACAGTACATGGTAGACACATTTAGTCTACCATTGTGGCAACCTTTAACGTCCTCAATACGGAACTTTGGTCATTTCTTCTCTCAATTCCTGATGAGTTTTCAGTCCAGAAATAAACTTAATCCATGTCAGATCAGCCAGTCCTAGATCTGTTCTCGGCATCCTTCGACTGCTCTCTCCCCCTGCCTTCGTTCGGTGAGCGAGGTTTTCCCTGTGCGGCAGAGTGCAGCGACAGCTCCTCTCATACGCTGGCAAGTTAACACTTCCAGAGCCATCAACCGACACAG
Source organism: Chaetodon trifascialis (assembly GCF_039877785.1). Lineage (NCBI taxonomy): Eukaryota > Metazoa > Chordata > Actinopteri > Chaetodontiformes > Chaetodontidae > Chaetodon > Chaetodon trifascialis. Next base: position 6,237,162 of record NC_092079.1, on the reverse strand, counting down.
TGAAACGTCACCCTGCGTGTGGTCACAGGCTTTAATTTGAGTTCAGCTCAGGGTCACCGTGTCCGCGTCTCGATCGCAGTTACAGTTGGAGACCTCGTGATTGGTCTACAGAGCTGAAGGATGTCCAAAAGGATGGTCAGTGTTGACGAGATGATCATCGCCACCGTCAAAGGCATTGGCCTTTTCTGGACATAAATTAGCAACTCATTTCTAATATATCTATATCATGAGACAGTAGGTCAGTCTAATTTGTCGTGAGACTTTGCCATTGTAATAGAGCGTTGTGCCGAATGTTGCAAATCAATGAGTAGATCCGCTTTTTGGAATTATTTAATTTTTCTGTCATTTTGCATCACTTTAAGCATGAAGTACCGTTAGTTTGTCACGTATTTAATTTGCTGCATTGAACAATTTCTCAATTCATTTTCCACATTTCCCCATCACTGACATTGCAAGCATGTGAGGAAATGACTTTTTAATGGCCAATGCGAACAGGAGGAATGCTTCCAGCAGGGAAAAACTGCCGCACTGTTCACACGGGCACCTCACTGATGTTTTAAGACAAGCTGAGCAAAATTGTGGACCTGTCCTTTAAGATTTCAAGTCAAGTTTTAAAGTCAAGTTTTAAAGAATTAAAAGGTGAACGAAATGCACTCTTTCTCACAGCCTTGCTCGGCCTGGTATGACCTGCAGCTTATGTGAGCAAACCTTTGACAGACACAGAACAGACATCACTGAGTCATTTCATAGATCTGAATACTCTTTTCTGCTTCCACTAATTTCACCCTGATGTGATTGTATTTGCCAGTGTTTGCTATTTATCAAATGTTCCATAGTCTTTACTTTAACGTCCACGCTTTTCTGCTCTACACAGACTGAAAGCTGTAGTTAATCCGAGCTACAGAGTGCGAGCGTCATTTATTGGCAGCTTCATTAAGATTTCTTTTTTTATGCTATTTTTTATTGGTATCAGCAAACTAAATCACCTTGACTGTGGTTATTAATAGACACATTGTATGCAGCAGGGAAAAGTCAGCATTTCTCTCATGTGTCATCTCTTTCTCAGGGCTCTTGGGAGATCATCTATCAGACAGTGAGGCGGAGTGCTGCGACGTCCGATGGGACTCCAAAATGGACAACCCTTCAGGCGGGACACTAAAAAGGACTGCTTCTTCCTGCCAGCCCGAGGGGGCCTCGGTCACCTCCGCTGCCAACCCGAGACTGTGCAGCGGGCGACTGAAGATCTGCCTGCTGGCCCTCGTCCTCCTACACACTGTCATCATCATTTCAGCCTCCCATAATTCTACGTTGGTGGGCGTGGCTGCCATTTTCTCGCCAGAGGAGAGTGCTTCGAATGAGGAGTGAACCTTGGGGTTGAATCTGGTGCTTGTAAAGAGTGATGTCGCTCGAGAGGATTATGGCTTTTACAATGTCATGGCTGCCAGGGACACATCTGGCGAGACATGCTGGAAATGCCTCTACAATCTGCCGCAGATGAACCATCCACCACAGGAAGTGGGAGGGTTTTAACTGGAGCTATGGGTGCTGGGACTGGACATGGACCGAACCGAGATGTTTGTGAACCACCCCCCTAAAGAACTGACCTCTTGCCACTTGAAACCTACTCATTGTTTCTATTCCATCCAAATGTTTTCTAGCATATTGTCCCTCCTCTCCCTCCCTCCATCCCTCCCCTCCGCCCTCTCCCTCCCTCCCTGACGTTTTCGGTGTGTGTATGGATGGCTCGTCAGAGGAAAAACGGACACTGATGAAGTGTGCGCTCTCGCTCATCATTACCTTTAGATTTTTGCTGTATTTTTTTTTCCAGGTGCCAGAATGTTTTGACATATCAACCGTGTTCCATTTCCTACTCTCCATCACCTCCGAGGCATCGTCTCACTACCTTGTATGTGATGCTGCTTGAGGGCCTGCCAGGAACAGCTCATCCGTCATTCATGTGGGTCTTGTTTCGCTCAAAACAAAATGTATGTGATTCTTCTATATTCTAATGTTCAGCTTGTATTTTGTCCCCCTAGAACTTATTGTCAACCCCTTACGACGGTACATGCCTACATGTTTTAGGACCTTAAGTGCTCTGAGACTGGCTCGCTTTCTCTTCTAACTTGTTGGGCCATTGAGCAAGTTAGGAGCGATGAAGTGCAAAGGTAGTGACGGCTCAGCGTGTGCTTACGGGGTGTTGCAGGGGTTCACACTGAGCTCAGTCGCCAGGCAGTGCTCCTAGACAGGAAGTGGTGTTCTCTGGTTGTTTAAGTGTTCAGTTTACCTCATACGGTAGTGTCGGTGTTGCAGACGGGCAGCCCAGTGGCTCGCCTTAACGCCACAGAGAGTATTTAGAGTTGTCGTACATGAGACTACAGGGACAACCCAGGGACACTAGAGAATAGTTGCGTGATGCCAAAACACCAGGAGCCTCATTTATCAACCGTGCCTGCACTCGTTTCTATGCACAGAATCCGATCTACCCATTTCTTCTTGTGCTTGAGAATGTGTGGACCATTAGAACCAGTCCCGACCAGGAGTACCAACAAAACCCCAGTGGTACACGGGCGGAGAAGCTGAGCTGCAAACACACAAACAACTCTACTGTCAACCGTGTAAGCATTATCGATAAACTGTCAGTGTTTCTGCTTTCATTCAGAAACAAGTCTAACCCTGAGCGAAATGAATCCATTAAAAGAATAAATTTAAATTAAAACCTACAGATGGGATCAAATACAAGGCGATGGAGCGTGGGAGCTACATGGCCTCTACCTACACCTACCTTACCCATCTTGTTACATCAAGGAGGAGAATAAGGGTTAAATGACTAAATTACACCTCAACCACTTTTTTTAGAAATGTTTTTTCCAAAAAAAAAATCCAAGCACACACACACACACTCCTTAGCTAGTTGACACAAATCACATTATGTTGGATAAGTGTACGTAACTGCTCCTGACTTCAACATGAGTATTTTTAAATATTTTGATGTGTTAGAGGAAGAGTGGATTTTCACATCAAAATACTAAAACATGTTTTTTCAGAGAGATAATTTTCTCACTGAGGCAGGAAAGAAGAGCACGGATTCATTCCGCTCTGTCTGCGAACTGTTTGTGTGATCACACATTCTAAATGTCAATATAGCCGATCTCACACCCATTCTTGTTCGTGTTGTAGTGACCATAAAGTAATGATTTTATCTGCAGCGCAGCAGCTTGGTAACGGCTGCTGGTTGCAGCCCAGTATCCCGCCAAAGCGTGTTACAGACCCACTGATTTACTAGACGATAGCATGTCAGTGCTATGTTTTGATTCGCCTGGGCATGAAGAGTACACACGTATGAAGGTGCAGTACCAGCAGGGGGTGATAATGAGGGGGACACAGGACTTTCACTCAGGAGACAGGGGTTCGTATCCCATGTGAAACCAAATGCTGTACCTAAAATACTTAACTCGCATAACTATTGTACTTATTTCAACCCAAACCATGATACCCAAGTAGTTTTGGTCCCTTAGTGCAGTGTTTCTCAACCCTGGTCCTCGGGCCCCCCTGCCCTGCATGTTTTAGAGGTTTTCTGCTCCAACACACCTGATTCAAACGAGCGGCTCGTTATCAGGCCACTGCAGAGCTTGATGACGAGCTGATCATTTGAATCAGGTGTGGTGGAGGAGGGAAACATCTAAAACATGCAGGGCAGGGGGGCCCGAGGACCGGAGTTGAGAAACACTGACTTAGTGTAACCAAAGTGTGACTGTCACCTGAAGTGTTTCTCAGCAAGCTTTATTTTGAAAGTGGAAGCAGACGCTGCACATCTATTATTGCTCACTTGAGTGCAGAATGAGGACATGTTCTTTTCATGCCTTGGCGAGGTAAAAAAACAACAACATGACACCGACACGGTGGACCTGCAGCTGTATTACACACACTGGTCTGATACCGCGTTGATTTATGAGCCGTGATGGAATTTCACGCTGCTTCCGACGCCTGACAACAGAAACGGTCAGATGTGTCAATGAAAGCAGCAGACATGCCACTCCACCAGGCGTACTGTGCACACCTCATCACTCGCAGTCATTCGCTCACCGTGACTAGTTGCCTGACAACAAGTTGAATATTGTAAACACTGTCGAGCATATAAACTAAAATAAGACCAGCAACAATGCCGGAACACACACCATGCTGCATGTCTCCTTTTGCCCACAAAAAGTAACTGCCTGAAGGCTGGGAGTGTGTTTCGTGTTTGCATAGACAGCTCCTCCACACACGTTTAGACTTTGTTCTATGTTTGGTTTTGATAAATGAGGCCCCAGATCTTTGAGTGCCTCTCTGCTGCGTACGCCCAGTGAGGCAGATACTGGCAATGGAGCAATATAGAAAAAAAAACAAAAAAAGCCAGTGTGAGTGTCCTACTTTGTGGCATCTTTACTATTGTTGACTCGGCTTTTCTGAGTTGCTGCAAGAGACCAGCCAGCCGGACAGTCAATCAATCAATCAATCAATCAATCAATCCGTCGACTCTCAAATACCCTTAGGCGAGCTGATCAACTGCTATCTTTCACAGACTAGCAAAGGGCTGTGTTAGTGTCAGCATGCGAGGAGTGTGAGGAGTTTTCAAGGGCTGATCCATCCAATTTTGTTGTTTTTTTGTGTGTTTTGGTTTTTTTTGCGCGGCTGCTGCCAGTAAAGTGCACATTGACACGAGGACGGGTCAGGCAGGGATTAAGAAGAGTTCACTTCAAACTCCCCCTTTTAGCGAGGAACGCACTGAGATTTGACAGAAAAAGAGATTCATCCATGATTAAAATCTGATACTGTGAGCAACTAGTGACACACCAAAAATTAAAGCTAAGGACGCTAAATGTCGTTAATGAAGCGTCTTTTTTTTTGTCTTTCGTCCTGGTTGCCTCTAACGATCAGTTAAAGACAGATTGGAGTTGTAACATCTCCTCCAAATTGTTCTTGGCTGTGAAAACATGGTATCAGTGCCCCCTCCCCTCCCCTCCCTCTCCCCTTCCCCATTAACAGCTTGACCTTCCCTCGCCTCACATCACGTAACGACCATCGGTTTGCTCTTCACACTCATCACCAGAGTGGGATGTCACATGGAAGTCAAGTCTACACTTGCCTCTGGATTTTCAAGGTGCAGTCCATGGACTTAAGCCCCCCACCCCCCCACCCTCCCCCCCAGTTTACTCTCTGATCCCTCTTTGCTTGGTGTGACGTGTTGTTTTGTTCCTTTGTTTTCCCTGACAAACTGTGACGACGAGAACTACATTCCCTTGAAGACAGCAGCGGATGTAATAGGCCCACACTTTGTGCTCCGTCCCTTCGATCTCTAGCTGTTCATGATCTGAGTCCTGTGGATCTATGCAGATGAACCCCACCCCAAACTAAACCCCCACCTACCCTCCCTGATCACCGCCACCACCACCACCACCAACCCCCTTGTCCTTTCTGTTGTAAATATGTTCTGAGGATGTGGGATCCCAAAATGGCCACCCACCCCTTCCCAGGCGTCCCCTGCACTCCCCCCACCGTTGGAATCTCACTGTGTTTTCTGTTCGCCTCCTTGGTTTTTGTCTGTTTTTTGAGATTTTTGCCGCATTTTTCTGTTGTCTAAAGCAGTGGTGTGAGTTGATGAGTAGGACTAAGTTGGATGTTAAAAAGATGAGATAAAGAGGTCTTAAGAAAAATATACAAAAAAAAAAAAGAAGCTTGAGTTGAGAAAAGGGTTCAAATATAGAGAAAAAAATTATGATACAGTTGTCATATTGTCATACTAGAGATGCTTTAGTTTGCTAATTTACTTTCTTTTTTTTCTACAAAAGACTTGGATGAAATTATTTATAAAATGCGTCCCACGAGTCATGATCTTTTTTGGACGTAAGACAAATACATTTATTAACATTTTGTTCAAAAGAAAATAAATATAAATTATGTTAAACATTACTGGTGTTTGTGTTTTTTTCACTGCCTTTGACATTGATAAGTATGGAATCCCAAAGGGGTCAATATTAAATGAACATTACATTATGAAATAGTCACATGAATAAATTGTGTAAACTATATAAATGAAGGAACGGTTTGTGGAACAGTCGGACATTTTTAAATTCAACTCACTAATTTGAAATATTATTTCATCATTCTTCTTCATTGAAAGAGAATTTTATTGTATATGATTTTTATTTTATTACAGGCATTTTCAATTCAAAATGGACAATTTCAAAATATTCTTTAATTTCACAGTGAAGCCTCACATACTGGAACATTTTATTTCATGAGGACACTTTTCATAATGATACATTTTATTTCATAATATCACTTTTCATGATGATGGTTTTATCACTGTCCTCTCAGCCCTAAACCAATCACATGCCCCCCGCCTCTCTTAAAGAAACTAACGCTAAACTAAATATCTTCACTTTGATAATTTAATTAAAAAAAAAACAAAAAAACTAGCTACTTTGGCAGCAATTAATGTCATTGTTGCTTTAGCTAGCTAATGCTAACTGGCTAAATTTAGCAGCAGTTGTTGAGCTTCCTATATTTAAATGGCAGGGGTCATGAAATCTTCCATTAAGTCCCACAAAACATAAAAATGTAATTATGAAAATAAGAATGATGTTACATTTTATGATTATGGGTTGAGTTTTAAGCATTTCTTGATCTATTTCAATAATTACTGTTTCATTAATATTGTTCACACGTTTCTTTATCACATGATGACTTCATATTGATCACTTTGCACCTTCACAGGTAATAAAGCATCTCCAGCACAACTCCTGGAAACCAGCAGAGGGCAGCACAGGATAATGACCCAGAATTCAGACCACAGTGACTGTCTTGTGAATGACCAAGTCATGGCAGTGAGTGTACGACATCGTGCAGGCAAACTACTAGTGAGGTTAAAACGCTCCACACAAAATATTTCTGACCAAAAAAGGGGGGGAAAGCAGATAGCATGATGGCACCAGGAGAGAAAGGAGGACTGGTTTTTGGAGCTTTAGAATGTGGCCTTGTGCTCCTTTATTCTCCCAAAAAGAAGCACATGTACGTCGGTGTGGTGAGGAGCTCTGGGGGAGTTTGAGGACATAGAGCTGAACCACTCTGAACATCTGCAGCAACATTCACTT